>NC_053027.1:421903720-422203720 GCF_003073215.2 Triticum urartu
TACCACCTCCATAATCGAGAAAATTCCTTAGTCCAATAGTTACTAAGGATAACTTTGACCGCTGTCCTGTGATCCGTTCTTGGATCACTCTTGTACCCCTTGACTGACTCATGGCAAGGCACACTTCAGGTGCGGCACACAGCATAGCATACTGTAGAGCCTATGTCTTAAGCATAGGGGACGACCTTCGTCCTTTCTCTCTATTCTGCCGTGGTCGAGCTTTAAGTCTTAACTTCATACCTTACAACTCAGGCAAGAACTCCTTCTTTGACTGATCCATCTTGAACAACTTCAAGATCATGTCAAGGTATGTGCTCATTTGAAAGTACCATTAAGCGTTTTGATCTATCCTTATAGATCTTGATGCTCAATGCTCAAGTAGCTTAATCCAGGTTTTCCATTGAAAACACTTTCCAAATAACCCTATATGCTTTCCAGAAATTCTACGTCATTTCCGATCAACAATATGTTAAAACATATACTCATCAGAAATTCTATAGTGCTCCCACTCACTTCTTTGGAAATACCAGTTTCTCATAAACTTTGTATACACCCAAAATCTTTGATCATCTCATCAAAGCATACATTCCAACTCCGAGATGCTTACTCCAGTCCTCAGAAGGATTGCTGGAGCTTTGCATACTTATTAGCATCTTTCAGGATTGACAAAACCTTCCGGTTGTATCACATACAACTTTTCCTCAAAAAAATCATCGAGGAAACAATGTTTTGACATCCTATCTGCAAGATTTCATAAATAATGTAGTGATCGCTAACATAATTCTAACAGACTCTTAGCATCGCTACGAGTGAGAAAATCTCACCGTAGTCAACTCCTTGAACTTGTCAGAAAACATCTCAACGACAAGTCGAGCTTTCTTAATGGTGACACTTACCATCATTGTCCGTCTTCCTTTTAAAATCCATATGTACCTAACAGCCTTACGACCATCAAGTAGTTCTTCCAAAGTCTACACTTTGTTTTCATATATGGATCCTCTCTCGGATTATATGGCCTCGAGCCATTTATCGGAATCCAGGCCCACCATCGCTTCTCCATAGCTCGTAGGTTCATTGTTGTCTAGCAACATGACTTCCAAGACAGGATTACGTACCACTCTGAAGTAGTACACATCCTTGTCATCCCACGAGGTTTGGGAGTGACTTGATTCGAAGTCTCATGATCAATATCATAAGCTTCCACTTCAATTGGTGTAGGTGCCACAGGGACAACTCTTTGTGCCCTGCTATACACTAATTGAAGTGACAATTCAATAACCTCATCAAGTCTCCACCATCCTCCCACTCAATTCTTTCGAGAGAAACTTTTCCTCGAGAAAGGACCCGATTCTAGAAACAATCCTTTATTGCTTTCGGATCTGAGACAGGAGGTATACCCAACTGTTTTTGGGTGTCCTATGAAGATGCATTTATCCGCTTTGGGTTCGAGCTTATTGGCCTGAAACTTTTTCACATAAGCGTCGCAGCCCCAAACTTTTAAGAAATGACAGCTTAGGTTTCTCATAGTTCATACGGTGTCATCTCATCGGAATTACGTGGTGCCCTATTTAAAGTGAATGCGGTTGTCTCTAATGCCTAACCCATAAACTATCATGGTAATTTGATAAGAGACATCATGGTATGCATCATATCCAATAGGGTGCAGTTATGATGTTCGGACACACCATCACACTATGGTGTTCCAGGCTGTATTAGTTGTGAAACAATTTCCACAATGTCTTAATTCTGTGCCAAACTCGTAATTCAGATATTCATCTCTATGATCATATCATAGATATTTTATCCTCTTGTCACGACGATCTTTCAACTTCACCCTGAAATTACTTGAACCTTTCAATAATTCAGACTCGTGAATCATCAAGTAAATATACTCAACATCTACTCAAATCATCTGTGAAGTAAGAACATAACGATATCCACTACATGCCTCAGCACTCATTGGACTGCACACATCAAAATGTATTACTTCCAACAAGTTGCTTTCTAGTTCCATTTTACTGAAAAACGAGGCTGTCAGTCATCTTGCCCATGTGGTATGATTTGCATGTCTCATGTGATTCAAAATCAAGTGAGTCCAAACGATCCATCTGTATAGAGTTTCTTCATGCATATCTACCAATAGACATGGTTCGCATGTCTCAAACTTTTCAAAAACGAGTGAGCCCAAAGATCCATAAACATGGAGCTTCTTCATGCGTTTTATACCGATATGACTTACGTGGCAGTGCCACAAGTAGGTGGTACTATCATTACTATCTTTTGGCATGAACATGTGTATCACTACGATCGAGATTCAATAAACCATTCATTTTAGGTGTAAGACCATTGAAGGTATTATTCAAATAAACAGAGTAACCATTATTCTCCATAAATGAATAACCGTATTGCGGTAGACATAATCCAATCACGTCTATGCTCAACGCAAACACCAATCTCGATGGTAGAGGGAGCGTGCGATGCTTGATCATATCAACATTGGAAATACTTCCAACACATATCGTCAGCTCACCTTTAGCTAGTCTCCGTTTACTCCGCAGCCTTTTATTTCGAGTTTACTAACACTTAGCAACCGAACCGGTATCTAATACCATGGTGCTACTAGGAGTACTAGTAAAGTACACATTGACACAATGTATATCCAATATACTTCTATCGACCTTGCCAGCCTTCTCATCTACCAAGTATCTAGGGTAATTCTGCTCCAGTGGCTGTTCCCCTTATTACAGAAGCACTTAGTCTCGGGTTTGGGTTCAACCTTGGGTTTCTTCACTAGAGCAGCAGCTGATTTGCCGTTTCATGAAGTATCCCTTCTTGCCCTTGCCCTTCTTGAAACTAGTGGTTTCACCAACCATCAACAATTGATGCTCCTTCTTGATTTCTACTTTTGTGGTGTCAGACATCACGAACATCTCAAGGATCATCATACATGTCCCCGATATATTATAGTTCATCACGAAGCTCTAGCAGCTTGGTGGTAATGACTTCGGAGAAACATCACTATCTTATCTGGAAGATTAACTCCCACTCGATTCAAACGATTGTTGTACTCAGACAATCTGAGCACAAGCTCAACAATTGAGCTTTTCTCCTTAGTTTGCAGGCTAAGAAAATCGTCGGAGGTCTTATACCTTTTGACGTGGGCACGAGCCTGAAATCCCAATTTCAGCCCTCGAAACATCTTATATGTTTCGCGACGTTTCAAAACCGTCTTCGGTGCCTCAACTCTAAACCGTTTAACTGAACTATCACGTAGTTATCAAAACGTGTATGTCAGATGTTCACAACATCCACAGACATCGTTCGAGGTTCAGCACACTGAGCGGTGCATTAAGGACATAAGCCTTCTATGAAGCAATGAGGACAATCCTCAGTTTACGGACCTAGTCCGCATAATTGCTACTATCAACTTTCAACTAATTTTTCTCTAGGAACATAACTAAACAGTAGAACAGAAACGTGAGCCACGACATAATTTGCGAAGACCTTTTGACTATGTTCAGGATAATTAAGTTCATCTTATGAATTCCCACTCAGATAGACATCCCTCTAGTCATCTAAGTGATTACATGATCCGAGTCAACTAGGCCGTGTCCGATCATCACGTGAGACGGACTAGTCATCATCGGTGAACATCTTCATGTTGATCGTATCTACCATACGACTCATGCTCGACCTTTTGGTCTTCTGTGTTCCGAGGCCATGTCTGTACATGCTAGGCTCGTCAAGTTAACCCTAAGTGTTTTGCATGTGTTCTGAGGCCATGTCTGTACATGCTAGGCTCGTCAACACCCGTTGTATGTGAACGTAAGGATCCATCACACCCGATCATCACGGCGTGCTTAGAAACGACGAACCTTAGGAACGGTGCACAGTTAGGGGAGAACACTTCTTGAAATTGTTATAAGGGATCATCTTATTTACTACCGTCCTTCTAAGCAAATAAGATGTATAATCATGATAAACATCACATGCAATCAAATAGTGACATGATATGGCCAATATCATATTGCTCCTTTTGATCTCCATCTTCGGGGCTCCATGATCATCATCGTCACCGGCATGACACCATGATCTCCATCATCATGATCTCCATCATCGTGTCTTCTTGAAGTTGCCACGTCATCTATTACTTCTACTACTACAGCTAACGGTTAGCAATAAAGTAAAGTAATTACATGACGTTTAAGTTGACACGCAGGTCATAAATAAATAAAGACAACTCCTATGGCTCCTGCCAGTTGTCATACTCATCGACATGCAAGTCGTGATTCCTATTACAAGAACATGATCAATCTCATACATCACATATATCATTCATCACATCCTTTTGGCCATATCACATCACATAGCATACCCTGCAAAAACAAGTTAGACGTCCTCTAATTGTTGTTTGCATGTTTTACGTGGCTGCTATGGGTTTCTAGCAAGAACGTTTCTTACCTACGCAAAGACCACAACGTGATATGCCAATTGCTATTTACCCTTCATAAGGACCCTGTTCATCGAATCCGATCCGACTAAAGTGGGAGAGACAGACACCCGCCAGCCACCTTATGCAACTAGTGCATGTTTGTCGGTGGAACCGGTCTCACGTAAGAGTACGTGTAAGGTTGGTCCGGGCCGCTTCATCCCACGATGCCGCCGAATCAAGATAAGACTAGTAACGGCAAGCATATTGAACAAAATCAACGCCCACAACTACTTTGTGTTCTACTCGTGCATAGAATCTACGCAATAGACCTAGCTTTGATCCCACTGTTGGGTAACGTAGCAGAAATTCAAAATTTTCCTACGTGTCACCAAGATCTATCTATGGAGAGACCAGCAACGAGGGGAAGGAGAGTGCATCTACATACCCTTGTAGATCGATAAGCGGAAGCGTTCAAGTGAACGGGGTTGATGGAGTCGTACTCGTCGTGATTCAAATCACCGATGACCAAGTGCCGAACGCACGGCACCTCCGCGTTCAACACACGTGCAGCCCGGTGACGTCTCCCACGCCTTGATCCAGCAAGGAGAGAGGGAGAGGTTGAGGAAGACTCCATACAGCAGCAGCACAACGGCATGGTGGTGATGGAGGAGCGTGGCAATCCTGCAGGGCTTCGCCAAGCACCACAGAAGAGGAGGGAGAGAGAGATGCAGGGCTGCACCAACGAGAGATCGAATCGCGTGTCTTATGGGCAGCCCTAGGCCTCATATATATAGGGAAGGGGAGGGGCTACGCCCCCTCTAGGGTTCCCACCCCCTAGGGGGGCGGCAGCCCTAGATGGGGATCAAGGATGGCGGCCAAGAGGGGGAGAGGAGAGGGAGGCGCACCAATATGGGCCTTAAGGCCCATATCCCTTAGGGTTTGCCCCCTTTCCACCTCTTAGGCGCCATGGGCTCTTGTGGGAGGCGCACCAGCCCACTAAGGGGCTGGTCCCTCACCACTCTTAGCCCACGTAAGCCTCCGGGGTTGGTGGCCCCACTTGGTGGACCCCCGGGACCCTCCCGGTGGTCCCGGTACATTACCGATAAACCCCGAAACTCTTCCGGTGACCAAAACAGGACTTCCCATATATAAATCTTTACCTCCGGACCATTCCGGAACTCCTCGTGACGTCCGGGATCTCATCCGGGACTCCGAACAACATTCGGTAACCACATACAAACTTCCTTTATAACCCTAGCGTTATCGAACCTTAAGTGTGTAGACCCTACGGGTTCGGGAGACATGCAGACATGACCGAGACGTTCTCCGGTCAATAACCAACAGCGGGATCTGGATACCCATGATGGCTCCCACATGTTCCACGATGATCTCATCGGATGAACCATGATGTCAAGGACTCAACCAATCCCGTATACAATTCCCTTTGTCTAGCGGTATTGTACTTGCCCGAGATTCGATCGTCGGTATCCCTATACCTTGTTCAATCTCGTTACCGGCAAGTCTCTTTACTTGTTCCGTAACACATCATCCCGTGATCAACTCTTTGGTCACATTGCGCATGTGATGATGTCCTACCGAGTGGGCCCAGAGATACCTCTCCGCTTACACGGAGTGACAAATCCCAGTCTCGATTCGTGCCAACCCAACAGACACTTTCGGAGATACCTGTAGTGTACCTTTATAGTCACCCAGTTACGTTGTGACGTTTGGTACACCCAAAGCATTCCTACGGTATCCGGGAGTTGCACAATCTCATGGTCTAAGGAAATGATACTTGACATTAGAAAAGCTTTAGCATACGAACCACACGATCTAGTGCTATGCTTAGGATTGGGTCTTGTCCATCACATCATTCTCCTAATGATGTGATCCCGTTATCAACGACATCCAATGTCCATGGTTAGGAAACCATAACCATCTATTGATCAACGAGCTAGTCAACTAGAGGCTCACTAGGGACATGGTGTTGTCTATGTATCCACACATGTATCTGAGTTTCCTATCAATACAATTATAGCATGGATAATAAACGATTATCATGAACAAGGAAATATAATAATAATCAATTTATTATTGCCTCTAGGGCATATTTCCAACAGGCTCCTCGTTACATCGGTCCTTTTTGCATTCTCGCTAAATGAGGAGAGGTTGCCTACCAATTGGAACTACCCCCACATCTTTCTCGAGTTCATGATGTCTTCCACGTCTCTCAACTCAGGTGTTGCTTCTCGGATCCCATCCGCGGAGTGGACCACGAAACGCTTGATCTCCAAGATAACCTCACTTATCGAGAGTACCCCGTTCGCATCCTGGATCAAGCAGAGCGTGTCACTCGACGTCGTAACATCAAGTTTCTCAAGGTTTAATGGTCTCAGCATTCCGAGAGAGAAGCTACTTGGGAGCGAGAAGATCGTCTTCGACTTGAGTACCCCGCTTTCTTTCCGCCGACTCCTGAATCTCGGGATGAGATTTTTTCGAGTGAGGGCGAGTTGTCACATCCCTAGTTCTGGTATGTTGTAGGTTTGCTTTGTGCATCATGTTAAGTTTCAAATGAAATTGAAATGGGGATGTTTCAAACCCTAGCACCAAAGCAAATTCAAACAGGTTCAAATTAAAAATGGAATTTCAATGAACCCAAAATGCTTTTCAAAAATGTTCATGGTCTTTGGAAAATGTTGGAAACAACAACCAGGGGTGATGCACATTTTTGCTAAACATTTTGGATTTTTGAATGAACCCATATGTATTTGAATTGGAGCTGTTTAAAATAATATAAATATTTTAGAGGCTCCAAAAATGTGTGAATTTGGTGAGGGCCTCTGGTATTTTATAACTAGTGGCCACAAGGAATATCAACATTTTTATATTTGTGCTGGTATTTATTTTTAAGTCAAAAACAAATGTTAGAAATAGAAAAGAAAACAAAAAAGGGAAAACACTTACCTGGGCCTTACCTGAGGCCTGGCACTGTGCGGCCCAGCTGGCCGGCTCAGCCAGCTGGCCCTACCAGTCACCCTCAACCTCCCGCTAGGAGGATGAGAGGCGCGTGACCGACGCACGCTGGCACACGCCCGGCCACCTCCTGCTTCCCGCCGCTGCCTCGACGCCCAGGACATCGCCACGCACTCCCTGGTCCCTCTCGCTCACTCCCTCGAGCTCCTCCCCCTCCTCAGTTCTCTCTCTCTCGCACGCACCCGAGCGCTGCCGTCGCTGCCGACAAGCACCACCGCGGCCACTGCCTCCCCCTCGCCGGAGGCCCTGCAACGCCGTCCCCGACGTCTTCTTCAACTTCGGTGCCTGGAGATCCTCGCCGTCGATTTGCTGCCCACCGGCCGTCCCCGCACCTGCCGAGCCATCCGTTAGCCTCGCTGTGAGCTCCTCTGCTTATCCCCTCTCTCCCCGTGCTCTATTTCCCTCTCTGTCCACCGTTCCGTCAGCGACTGATTCGCGCCGCCGCCTGAGCTCCTCGCCACCGTGGCCAGAGGCCGTGTTCGTCGCTCCTACGCACATGGACGTGCTCCGCAGCTCCGTAGCAAGCTAACGCCGCCACCAGCTCGTCTTCTCGTGCACCATAGCGCTGCGCCGCCCGAACCCGCGCTCCGGCCGCCGCACTCGTCATCGACGGCGCCACTCCGGCCGCTCCCCGGCCGCGCCACCACCACGGCTGGATGCGGACGAGCGTCCCCATACCGTAGCTGCACTCCGCGCGCCAAATGGCCCCCTGTAGGCAAAAACCGCAGCGCACCGCCGCGTCTGGACTCACCGGCGGCTAAACGCCGGCGACCCTGAGCTTTGACCGGCGTGGGTTGACCCCACTGCCCAGTTTGACCTCCCCCTCTCTCTCACTGACTTGCGGGCCCCGCCCGACTAATTACCTTAGTTAGCTCTAATTAACTAGCTAGATTAGCTACTATGGTCACTGACTAGTGGGCCCTGCCCAGTTAGTTAGGACTAACTAACTTAGTTAGTTGACTGGGTCACTGACCAGTGGGACCCACTGGTCAGGTTTGACCTGGTCAGCCCCGTTGACTCGCTTACGTCATGCTGACGTAGAGCTGACGCAATAATTGATTTCTGGAATTATTTTAACTCAGGAAATTCCAGAATATTGCCTAAACTTCAAAAAATCATAATAATTCAACCGTAGCTCAGATGAAATAATTTATATATGAAAAATTATCAGAAAAATGCAAGGAATCCATTTATGCCAGTTCCATGCATGAAAAACCAACTTATACATGCTGTATAAGTGAAAACATAATATGGGCATATTAAAAGCTTCATTTTGAATTGCATTTGAATCTTTAATTCATATGGGATTCAACCAACTTGGTAGCATCTTGCATTAGCCCAAACAATAGAATTTGCACATGTCATGTTCATGCATCATCTTGTTGCATTTGTTTGTGTGTTGATCGTCAGCACCGTTTCTTCTCGATAGGTTCCACTTCGGAAGGTGTTCCCGAGTACCTGTCAGAGGAGCCATACCCCTTCGTCGTTCTATCAGGCAAGCAACCCCCTTGAGCATTTCGATAAATCCCACTCTCTTGCTCCTGCTCCTTATACTGCATTAGGACAACAACGATTCAAACTGCTACTTTCTGCTGTGGTAGTTGAACCCATTCCTCTGCATGACCTGTCATTGCCATAGTAAATAGTTGAAACCCACTAGCATGAGTAGGAGTTGCTTGAGCCTTGATGTGCCTACTCATCCATGCTTGTTTTCTTTATGCCAGCTATGCTTAGAGTTGTGTCAGGTCTGATTCATCGGGAATGAATCGGAGTGGTGAACATGTCCTACCGATAAAGGCTAAGTGTCTGAACACGTTTTGGTAAAGGTAGCAATGAGAGGCCATGTAGGATTACATGGTGGGTTGTCTCATTGGAACCGTCCCTAAGCACTGAGTTCTGTGTATGTTATCCAAGTCCAGTTACTACCACACATTGGGTTCTGGTTATCCGGCCCCTCTCGGCTTATTAATCCACTTGATCTCTGTCCAGGAGTTGCAACTAGTTTCTGGCGTTTGTAGGTAGTGCTACTTGTCTACCAGGTGGTGTCTGACGGGACGGGCTTGGGACAGACTAGGCACCGTGGCACGGTGTACCAAGTGGCACCCGGATGGTGGGCTTGGGAACCCCGCACACATCGTTCGGGGCCGTACTGGAGACTTCGGCCGGAACTCCTTGCGGATGGAACTCGAATAGGCGATAAACCTGGATGAGAAACTTGTGTGGTTAGTCAGGTCGTGGCCGACACCCTCGCCCGGCTTCCGCTTGAAGGTTGCCGAGGTACATGACGTGTACAGGGCGATAAGTGGCGAGAGCGTGTGTGAAGAAGTACACCCCTGCAGGGTTAACATTATCTATTCGAATAGCCGTTTTCCTCGGATATGGAAACTTGGAGGACTTATGTAGTACATAGACAACTTGAAGTGGATACTCTAAAATACGCAAGATAAGCGTGAGTGCTATGAATGGCCTTCTCATAGGGAGATGGGAACGGATCCATAGTGGAGTATTGATATGGTGAATATGTGGACTCGTGTGCGTCTTCTCACCTCAAAGAAGTTTCTGATGCTCGTAGTATAGGTTAGCCACTGATTCAAAGCTGGCTTGCTACTGTGAAAACTCCACCACCCCCTTTGTTGGTAATGTTGCTTATGTAGATAGTTTTGATGTAAGACTTGCTGAGTACCTTCGTACTCACGTTTGCTTATTTATGTTTTGCAGTTGGTTACACTAGTGACTTCGACGAGTAGCTTGTATCCTAGCTACGATCTTGTACCCCTGGGAGGGTCGTGTTTAGTCAGGCTTCTTAGTCTTTTCCTTTTGTAGTTGTCTGTACTCAGACATGTGATGCTTCCGTTGCTTGTATGCTCTGAATGATGGGTCATGAGACCCCTGTTTGTATTGAATGCTATGTAGCTCTTCTGGGCCATTATCTATATGAGTTTGAGTTATGTTGTGATGCCATGTTGTACAGCACATACTTGCATGTTATGCGTACGTGTAACGTGTATTGCTATGTGTGGGATCCGACAACCTAGTTGTTTATCCCTGGTAGCCTCTCTTATAGGGAAATGTAGTCTTGTGCTTCCAAGAGCCATAGTAGTCCGCTACAGCCCGTTTCATCGGAGTCCTGCTAGCCCACCACTACTGCTCTGGAACACTTGACTGGCCGGCATGTGATTCACTTCGTTGCTGTGTCTGTCCCTTCGGGGAAATGTCACGCGGTGACATCCGGAGTCCTGCCTAGCCTGCTACAGCCCGGGTTCCCGGAGTCCTGTTAGCCCAGTGCTACAGCCCGGATTCATACGCTGTTGACCGACATGCTCGAGGTTGATTCATCTATGCCTATCCCTATAAGTTAGTGCTACTTTGGGTTCACGATTAGTCATGTCGGCCCGGGTTCTCTGTCATATGGATGCTAGCGACACTATCATATACGTGAGCCAAAAGGCGCAAACGGTCCCGGGCCAAGTAAGGTGGCACCCGTGGGAATACCGTGCGTGAGGCCGCAAAGTGATATGAAGTGTTGCATGCTGTTGGGGAACGTTACAGAAAACAAAAATTTTCCTACTCGTTTCACCAAGATCCATCTAGGAGTTCATCTAGCAACGAGACATCGGATGCATCTACATACCTTTGTAGATCGCGCACGGAAGCGTTCAAAGAACGGTGATGATGTAGTCGAACACGACGTGATCCAAATCACCGATGACCAAGCGCCGAACGGACGGCACCTCCGCGTTCAACACACGTACGGGACAGGAGACGTCTCCTTCTTGATCCAGCAAGGGGAAGGAGAGGTTGATGAAGATCCAGCAGCACGACGGCGTGGTGGTGGATGCAGGGCGTCACAGTAGCAGGGCTTCGCCTATACTACGAGGGAGAGACGTAACGGGGAGAGAGGGAGGCGCCAAGGCTCAGGTATGAAGTCCTCCCCTCTCCTCAACTATATATAGGGGTGCCAAGGGGGGGGGCGCCGGCCCTAGTAGATGGATCTACTAGGGGGGGGGGCGGCCAAGGGTGGGGGGCTTGCCCCCCAAGCAAGGGGGCGCCCCCCTTAGGGTTCCCCCCCAACCCTAGGCGCATGGGCCCTTGGGGGGGGGTGGCGCCCCAGCCCACTTTGGGCTGGGTTCCCTCCCACTTCAGCCCATGGGCCCCCCCGGGACAGGTGGCCCCACCCGGTGGACCCCCGGGACCCTTCCGGTGGTCCCGGTACAATACCGGTGACCCCGAAACTTGTCCCGATGGCCGAAACAGCACTTCCTATATATAATTCTTTACCTCCGGACCATTCTGGAACTCCTCGTGACGTCCGGGATCTCATCCGGGACTCCGAACAATATTCGGGTTACTGCATATACATATCTTCACAACCCTAGCGTCACCGAACCTTAAGTGTGTAGACCCTACGGGTTCGGGAGACAAGCAGACATGACCGAGACGACTCTCCGGTCAATAACCAACAGCGGGATCTGGATACCCATGTTGGCTCCCACATGCTCCACGATGATCTCATCGGATGAACCACGATGTCGAGGATTCAATCAACCCCGTATGCAATTCCCTTTGTCAATCGATATGTTACTTGCCCGAGATTCGATCGTCGGTATCCCAATACCTCGTTCAATCTCGTTACCGGCAAGTCACTTTACTCGTACCGTAATGCATGATCCCGTGACCAGACACTTCGTCACTTTGAGCTCATTATGATGATGCATTACCGAGTGGGCCCAGTGATACCTCTCCGTCATACGGAGTGACAAATCCCAGTCTTGATCCGTGTCAACCCAACAGACACTTTCGGAGATACCCGTAGTCTACCTTTATAGTCACCCAGTTACGTTGTGACGTTTGGTATACCCAAAGCACTCCTACGGTATCCGGGAGTTACACGATCTCATGGTCTAAGGAAAAGATACTTGACATTGGAAAACTCTAGCAAACGAACTATACGATCTTGTGCTATGTTTAGGATTGGGTCTTGTCCATCACATCATTCTCCTAATGATGTGATCTCGTTATCAATGACATCCAATGTCCATAGTCAGGAAACCATGACTATCTGTTGATCAACGAGCTAGTCAACTAGAGGCTTACTAGGGACATGTTGGTGTCTGTTATTCACACATGTATTACGATTTCCGGATAACACAATTATAGCATGAATAAAGACAATTATCATGAACAAGGAAATATAATAATAATGCTTTTATTATTGCCTCGAGGGCATATTTCCAACACATGCTAGATCAGTATGACTTAGGATCGGGGTCCTGAGACGTCCTGACCCATCCATGTACACGAGCCCTGGCCGTACGTATGCGCGAGTAGGCGTTCGAGACCCCGCCCGTATGTACACATACGTGGCCGTATTTTCTTTCTTGCACCCTGGCCGTTGTACGTACGTGTACATGCTACATGCGCGCCTCTACTACGACACGTGCACGCCTCTACAACCACCAGTATATATGTATGTACACGTTCGCGACCAGAATGACAACGCTACGTACGCTTCGACCAGGTGGGTCCTGACTGTCAGGCACTTCCTTGCATGCGAAGATGTAGCTGGTGGGTCCCAGCAGTCAGGGGCAAATGTTTTTTTCACGAAATACGGTGGCCCGTCCGGTGGGTCCCCGCTGTCAGGTGGAGGAATAATTATTTTGCACGTAATAAGGATGCACTTCCTTGCTGCGGCCGTGGACCCAGCTGTCAGCCTCTCCACGTACAGTCCACGTCCGATGGAAGTCGTTCCTTGACCACGTTGACCATGCCGCGCCGAGAGCACCAGGGCGGTGGACGACAGCGAGGCCTAGGAAGGGGACGATGCGGAGCCGGGGAAGACGCGATAGTGGATGCCCACGCGTAGAGGAGTACGAGGGTTCACTGGTTCACTGCGGTGTGAGGCTGCCGTCACCACAGAATAACAGGGGGTGTGGGTGAGTAGAGGGATGGCCTGGCCAGCGGTGGGAGTAGTAGGGGGCGGTGAGGCCTCCACCGCATCGCAGTCGACCACGGGAGGTAGGAGCATGAGGCACGACCGGTGCTGGTTTGGGCGGCTGGAGCAAGAAGACCAGAGGTTGAAGAAGCACTACGGCCGTTGGATGGACATCGTACGGTCACTGGAGCTAGAATCGTGCATATTGACTAAGTTGACAAAGCCCTCCGTCCCCGTCAACTTAGTAGGCCCACAAGTCAGCCTCCCACCATGGTGGCTTCCAGCTAGCAGGGGGTATTCATTTTTTGTGCGTAATAAGGAGGCACTTCCGGTGGGTCCGAGCTGACAGCAGGGGGAACATTTTTTTTTGCGAAATACGGTGGCCCATCAGGTGGGTCCCAGCAGTCAGGGGCAAACGTTTTTTCGCGATATACTGGTGGGCGTCCGGTGGGTCCCTGCTGTCAGGTGGAGGAATAATTATTTTCCGCGTAATAAGGAGGCACTTCCTTGCGGCTGCCGTGGACCCAGCTGTCAGCCTCTCCACGTACAGTATTCTTCCGATGGAATTCGGTCGTTGACCACATTGACCACGCCGCGCCGACAGCACCACGGCGGTGGACGACGGCGAGGCCTAGGAAGGGGACGACGCGGAGCCGGGGAAGACGCGGCAGTGGATGCCCACGCGGAGAGGAGTACGAGGGTTCACTGGTTCAGCTGCGCTGCCGTCGGCGCAGAATAACAGGGGGTGTGGGTGAGTGGAGTGGAGGGATGGCCTGGCCAGCGGTGGGAGTAGTATGGGGGCGGTGAGGCCTCCGCGGCAGCACAACCGGCCACGGGAGGCAGGAGCAGGCGACACGACCGGCGCTGCTTTGGGCGGTTGGAGCAAGAAGACCAGAGGTTGAAGAAGCACTACGGCCGTTGGATGGACATCATACAGTCAGTCGAGCTAGAATCGTGCATATTGACTAAGTTGACAAAGCCCTTCGTCCCGTCAACTTAGTAGGCCCACTATAATGGGTCCCAGCTAGCAGGGGGAGTATTCATTTTTTTTGTGCGTAATAAGGAGGCACTTTCTTACGTGCGAAGATATAGCTGGTGGGTCCGAGCTGTCAGCGGCGGTAACATTTTTTTGTGAAATACAGAGGCCGTTTCGGTGGGTCCCAGATGTCAGGTGGAGGAAATCATTATTTTGCGCGTAATAAGGAGGCATTTCCTTGCGTGCGGCCGTGGACCCAGCTGTCATCCTCTCCACGTACAGTCCACTTCAGATGCATGTCGGTCGTTGACCACGCTGACCACGCCATGCCGAGAGCACCAGGGCGGTGGACGACGGCGAGGCCTAGGAAGGGAACGACACGAAGGCAAAGAAGACTCGGCCGTTGTTTTTGTTTCCCACGCGGAGGGGAGTACGACTGTACGAGGGTTTACTGGTTCGTCTGCCATCGCCGGAGAATAATAGCAGGTGTGGGTGAGTAGAGGGATGGCTAGGCCAGCGATGGGAGTACGGTGGGGCGGTGAGGCCTGCGCGGCAGCACAGCCGGCCGCGGGGAGGAGGGAGTAGGCAGTCTTGCCGGCACTTGTTTGAGCAGCTGGAGCAGGAAGAGCAGAGATTGAAGAAGCACGACGGCCGTTGGATGGACATCCAATAGTATACATGCCATCTGTGGAAAGCCTCAAATCTGTGGAAAACAGCATACAACCCATCTGCCATTATTTCAAATAATTTACAGCCCATTTGCTAATTCTTACGGGTTTTTTTGGAGCCCATATTCTTTATGTTAGCATTACATCCCATATTGTGGCCACGGTTAAAAAATTGTACGAAATTTTGCATATGTCGGTGCGGTCTGAACTGTTTTTAATCCCGAAATTTCGAGTCACATTCAGACTGATTTTAAAAATAAATTTATATCAATATAAAATCCAATAAATTGTCCACGCATAAAAATCAATGCAATTTAAAATCTCGAAATGAAAAAAAGATATTTGGAAATAATTGCTGGTTTGATGTGTTTTAAAAATGTACATCCCATTTCTCATTACTGATAGACCATTTTCTCGGCCAGCCCAATGAAGCTCTCCTCGTCTTGAAAGATTTGCAGCCCAACAGGCCTGATAAAGCGACTTACTTGACAAATCACAAAAGAACTGGGCTAGCCATTTTCAGAAAGAAAAAAAAACTACTGGGCTAGTCTGTGGTAAACATAAAAGAAAAGGCTGTCTAGACAGGCCAGAGTGTCCCACACAGCCCAGTTGACACCCTGCTTCTGTCTCAAAAGCAAATTAGATAAATGCTACTCCAATTATGGCAATTAGTAAAAATGCCACTGCAATTTCCAAAATTTGAAAAATGCCACTTCAATTTTTGCAAACTTTGAAAAACGCCACTGCAGTTTGCAAACTTTGAAAAACGCCACTCCAGACTTCGAAAAATGCCACTAGAAATGGCATGAAATGGCATTTTTCAAAGTTTGGAAATTGCAGTGGCATTTCTCGGATACACCAGATTTGGAGTGGCATTTATCAAATTAACCCAAAACAAAAATAACTGGGCGAGCTGTTTGGTCCCTGGTGCCAGTCGCCCGTTGTGCAATTCTCTCATTTATTGACTACGTTGACAATGGCATGGGACCCAGATGTCAGAAATCCACTAGGAGGAGCCTTTTTTTATTGGCTTGAAATAAGGAGGCACTTTCTTGCGTACTGCCATGACCTTGGCGGGTCCCTGCTGTCATCCTCTCCACGTACAGTACCAGTTAGTCGTGCTTCAAAACTGATCTGCATGCCATTAAAAAAATAAAGGTCGACAACTAATGCGGCACCTCGGGCCAACGCGGCCAAATCGCATTTTGCACGAGAAATTACACACCATGTTTCGTTGACATGTGGTCCTGTTCCAACATATCAGTGAGACGACGGCGAGTAGTAGGAGTATTTTCGAACGGACGTGTAGGCCGAGCGCCTCTTCGTGAACCGTGGCAAACTCGCAACCGTCCACCGACTCTTCGCCTTTCCCTCTCGATTTGGAACTGCTGTCGCACGCTCTTCCTCTCCCTCCTCCATTTTCCTTCAGACCTTCACCCTTTCTTCTGCCATTGTTCGATCGTCTTCTCCATGGAGGGAACAAGCCGGAAACGACCCCGTTATTCTTGCCCCGATCTGAAAGATGACGTGGTGGAGGAACTCATTGATCGGTGCAACGTCATCACCTCGGCTAGCATGGTAGGTTCGTTCAAGCCCATTCTCGACTCAACTAATAACATCATTACAAAGAACCCAAGAGTCAAGGAGCGTTTGATCTCCCCTATCTTCTTCGCTGTGACCCTGATGACTGGCGCCAGCACGATGGAGGCCTCGCCCTATGCCATTTGATGCCGCTTGATAATGATATGTATGATGTTAAGATGCCATCGCTTGAGGGCAAGGCTTGGGCGGGCGCAAATGGAGATTGGGTTGTTTACATTGGGTCCAACTGCGAGTGGGAACTTGTGAATGTGTACACTTGTCACCGGGTTCCACTTCCAAAAATCTCAGCACACTGCCCAGAGGTTGAGCACACCGGTAATGTACGCATGTTCAAATACGATCATGGTGACTGTCTTCTACGGAAGATAGCAATTTGTTGAGTTCCCAACCGCTCTTGGAATTACAACAACTATCAAGTTGTTGCTATCTTCGACAAGCTCGTTGCCGTCCTTCGTGGTTCGACTCGATGGATATTGCTCAAAAATCAGTTTCTGTACACGGATGAGTACTGTGATGCAATTCAATACGAGGGCCTTGTGTTTTCTGCCACCACTCGTGGCACTGTTTTTGCATGGCATCCTAGTAGTTTCGGTACGTTTGTCATCCATCGTAATTATAATAGTTTCATCCACATGCATGCGGGTTAGCAAGTTTCCCTTTACTAATTAACCTTCTTCTTGTGTTTCCAAGGTCCTGTGAACATCCTACCACCTATACTTGAAATTTTTTATAACCAAGGGGTAGATGCCGATGGTGATGATCACGAGCATGAGGACGAGCAGCGCCCATGTACTCTGTGGCGCCTGGCAACTAATTCCGATGGATCACCTCTTCTTGTGTGTATACAGCCCACTGATGATATTACTGCTAAGGAAGCAGGTGTCTCCCATGGTCGCACTCTCCGGACCTATTCCAACACCCGTTGCATGGTATTCGGGATGGATACTAGTGAGCTAGCACCAACTCCTTCTCCCTGGCACAGAATTGATAGTCTTGGAGAAAACTCGCTCTTCCTTGTACAAAACTATCCGATGATGGTGAAAGGCGATCCAACTGTTGTTGACACATTTATGAGAAGCAACTATGTCTATACCTCGGACATTTGGGTGGTTCCCTACCCTGGTACTGATATAGTAGTCCGCTTCAGCCTGGATGATCGGTCCTGAGTTGGTCTCTAGATCGACAACGGATGGCCCGTCCCAGAGAATCACTTGTGGTTCAAAGCAAGCGTTTCCAACGCCGCGGAATGGTTGAGTTGAAGTTCATTTCATGGCTTGTTATTTGCTGTGTGGTGAAAACTTTAGTATTTATAATGTATCCTCGTTGTCGATGTGGGTTGATGACCTGTTGTATGTAATAAAATGGTATGCCTGTGATAAACTTACTAAATTTATGAATGGCTTTCGAGTCGCTTCTCTAAATTTGTACTAGCTTCACATGCTTCGCGCGTCGGGCGGGTGTTTTTACTGTAGCCATATGTTAATGTGTTCATTGTATGTAACCAGCACCTCGAATCCTCGATACTACTGTATGCTATATACTAGTAGGAGTAAGTAGTAGGAGTAGTAGGGTGGCATTGGCCAGAACAAGCATTCACGTCCAGGAGTACGACACACGCCACCACCACGACATCCATCTGACACCATATTATTTCTTGGAGTCCATGCTAGAGCAATCTCTTCAAGCTCGTCGTTTCTCTAACTTCAGCCATCGCGCGGCGGGCGAGGTGGGGGTTTGCCGATAGTCGGTTTCCTTAACTGCGGTCCCACTTGTAAGGCCAACTCCAATGCACGACCCCAAACGCACCTCCATTTTGCACGAACTCCAACGATAATTTTGACTAGAAAAGCAAGACCAAAGAAAACAAGAACCACAAGAATACATTTTACTACTCCTGTAAGTTGGATTAGTGCCTTCTCGATGCATTCATTGTTGATCTGCGGAGGCTCGATCTTGCGTGCTTCTTTCTTCTTCGAGTGTAAAGAAGTAGACATTGCTTCCTCGCATCTAGTCTCATGTCTAGCCTCTATTCTAGTAGGAGTATCAAGAAGTGCACTAATCTCATCTCTAGCCTCTGTGCTAGCTAAAAGTGATAGAACATCTACTAAATTGCGCTCTATCAATATATGGATGTACTCTTCTTCCCAATACAAAAACTTGCATCCATTCTACTCCCTCCGTTGCACAATACATGCCTTCTATTTGTCAAAATATATATGTATCTAGACATGTCTTAGTATACTCCATTTTTGGACAAATGGAAATCAAGTATTTTGGAACGGAGGGAGTACACAATAAATTTTTTAAGTTAGCACAACTAGTCTAATCCAAGAGCAGAACCGAAGATTTGGTCGGGTTCTTCCTCCTTTTGCCGACACGTGGGACATCCAGCATCCAGGTCGTGTCATGAAAGAAAATAGAGTGGTAGTTGAAGCCACGAGATGTGCATCTTGGGTTAAACTGTAAATAGAATCTTACTACTCTTGAGTAACTCCAAAAGTGGCCACCGAATATCTTTATTGTATTTGTTTTTCATCACCAGCACGTCGAGGTGAAAGATGTGCAGGTTTAGTGGGTCCTCTTGCGTTTTCACTGACATGTGGGGCCGCATGTGAGCAAACAGACGATGGGCTCCGCGCGTCCGCTGGTTGACTGAGAAGAGAGATAGAGGAGGGCTGAGCATGGACTGTAGGAAATTTGTTCTACGTACCTCGATATAGGCTTGATATAGTGGGGTGGCATGGGCCATAACTAGCATTCACGTCTAGCAGTACGGCACACGCCACCCACATCAGTCCCATCCGACACCAATTTTCTTGGAGTCCGTGCTACAACCATCTCTTCTCCCTCCTGTTTTCTCAGCCATCGCGCGGTGGGCGGGGTGGGGGTTTGCCGATAGTCGGTTTGCTCAACTGCGGTCCCACTTGTAAGTGAAAATGCAACACCGGACGCATTCTTGCTTGAGCGGCGTGCCGGACCAACCGTGTGGGGGTGCAAAGCGAACACGGCAGGCTTTTCCTTTTGAACTCGTAACTTGTAAAATTTGGTTCTGCTCCATGGCGCGACCGATAGATAGAAAATAACGATTTTGCCTAGAGTAATGAGAAGTTTGGTTCTGGCGCCGTTCATGCATGGAGTACGTACGAAAATCATGAAGTTGATGCGAAAGGTAAGATAATTACTGTAGTATCATATACTACTACATGGATTTGACGAAAAGATAAAAATACATATGGATCCATCAACGTTCAACGACATCCTCACGCCCTAGTGCACCGGGTCACCAACCGGCGTGTGAGGAGCAGCGGCGTTGGCGGCAAGCTCAACGTGCTTCTGAACAGTGCCGTCCAAGGTTGCCCTGCGCTCCGAGAAGGCCAGCGTCCTATTGTCCTCCTCTTGCATGTAGTAGTCCTTGTGGACTATTTGCGCGTAGACGTGGGTGATTATGTCGATGGTGTCTTGCTGCGCCAGGCGCTGCGCGGCAAGCGCGACCTCGAGGTGGACATTCTCCGGCGCAACGGCGGGTAGTCGCAGGGCCACCAGTGCGTCGAAGAGGTTGTTACCATAGTGGTCGTTGAGGGTGGCGGGCATCGCAGAGCCTGGGCGCGTCGGCTGGAGGCTTACGTCAAAGTCGTCCGCAATGTTCTTGACGACGGTGAACTTGTCGAGGAACCGACGAGGACCTCGTCGAACAAGGAGACGAAGCTGTCGTCCAAGCGGCCCCTCGCCCTGGCGGCCTCAAGCAATACTACCTGGAGACGTTCCTCGGCGCCGAGCCGCAGGCTGGCGTCGTGGACCATCTGGCACAGCTGGCTGATGCTCGCGCTCATCGCCTCCATGGGTCTAGCGTAGCTTCTAGTCAACTGATCTTGTGATTCGAGTGATCACTCAGCCCTAGGTTAGCGTGCGTAGGTGCGTAGGATTTCGTACTACTCCTCGGCCCTGTACTGCACCTGCCTTTGGCTGTATGATAGGTGGGCCAGCCACCCCCTGGGGCCACGTGTCATTCACCGAAAGGCAGTTCCTCATAGTGAATATCTGTTGGTCAAATTATTACGTGCTGCTCCTCACAGTGAAGTGACAAGACCCTGCGCCGGAGATGACACCTGAGTATAGGCGCCGTGTTCTGCATACCATAGTCAGCCTCACCGTCTGCAGTCACTATCATCATGGCTGTAGAGCTAGCCTGCTTACAACTAGCCCTGTTCAACATAATTTCCCATGCGTAGATGCCCATGCATTGCACGGAACACCAAGATTGGGGGTGGACGGCTCCGGCAGCGACCATCGCGCCAGATTTTTCCACGGCCTTCTACTCCTAGATGTGGTGGGGAGGATATGAGGCTGATTGTGAGAGACAAGGAGTTGTTTGTAAATAGGGAACAAGTGCGGGCATCTTTTTGCAAAAATGGAGAAGCTTGGTTTGTATGCGTCAGATCTAGATCCGACGGCTATTTGTGAAAGATGGGAGGCACAACATCATCACCAACTCAGGACCTGTTTGATTCGCAGGATTTTGAAAACGCAGGAATAGGACACGGCAATATTACAAGTTTCAGACTGATATTACAAATGTTAGGAGTAATGCTGCACCTACGAAGAGGGAATTACTAGGAAGTTTACGTAAGAACTTTCGTTACTTTAGGTGGATGCAGCATTATCGTACAAACTAAAATCCACCGCCCTGACAAGTCACAAATGGGCAAATAAGTTTTCGAGTCTCTGGCTACTTGATGTTTCAAAAACAAATTCAGCTTCTGCGGAGAAATGAGCTCCACCGTGTACCCGCGCGGGTGTGGCTGGGCACGAAGCATGAGTACGTGCACGGTGCACCTATTCTCTTCTTGTATACGTACACCACCTTCGTGGGGTTGTGTGAGAGAGATACAAACCTAGAGAGATATAGTGTGTGGGTTCTTGAGAGTTTTTTTTGGGGGGGTGGGGGGTCAATCAAAAAATTTAACATATGCAATGTGTGTGAAATAGAGTCCTGGATATAACATATATATAGAGGGGGCGATCCACAAGAAGAGAGTGGAGGTATCATCGGCTTGAGGTGTCCATAGAATCGAAGAGAGGGATGATGTGTGTGTGTGTGTGGGCGCGCGCGCGATCGATAAAGTGGGCCATCGAATTTGTGTGTGCCCACGTCAAAGAAATAGAGTGGCTGGCCTACTGGAACGTGAGATGGGACATGTGCAGTTTGTCTCTGTGGCATGGATACCTACCTGCAACGCTCGACTATCGGTGTGTGGTGGGGGAAGAGGGAGGCCCAATTAACTATAGAGGTACAATGGCTGGTATATGTGTGGAGGAGGAGAGAGTCCTACCTCATGTATTAAGGAGATCGATCTGCCTCATGTATTAAGGGAGATCGATCGGCATCCATGCATATGTGCAGGAGATGAATAAGGTTGGGAGAGAGACAGAGCTACAGTGTTGGAGGGGGTGGTAGTGGAGTTGCTTCTAACAAATGGTGGGATAGGCTTCCTAGACAAACGCAGGGCACGCCCGCAATATCAATAAGAGAGGAGATGGCTGCTTGTTGTCTGTGCACGTGCGTGTGAGAGACGGGTCAGGAGGCATGCACGAATGATGAGGGGGGACGATGTGGCTGTGGTAAGCAGACGTAACAACATAGGAAGATCAATCGCCCTTTGTAAGAGAAAGGAGAGACATAACTTGTGAGGTACGTCGATCGATGGGGGGGTAGTTAAAGTCGATCTAGGTATATGTTGGGAGATCAATCGGTATACATGCATGTGTGTGTTAGAAGCAAATGAGGCACGAGGAGAAGGATAGAGAGAGGGATGCATGTAGGAGGTGGTACGAGAGGAATACTATATCGAGGGGGAGGAGTGTGCGAGTATGAGAACGATGAAAAGAGTGGTGGGAGTGAGGCATGGACGGTGACAAGAGAAGAGGGGAAGCTTGTGTTTGTGCTAGGCACACCTGGCTAGAGAGGCATATCAATCGATGTGTGCCGTAAAGAAGGGGCTGGGGGCCTACACACACCGTGGGTGAACGGCCTAAAGTGAAAAGACGAATTTGCACGATGGAGCTAGAGAATGCTGAGGGAGGTGAGAGGGATGCGGGCGTGTGCATGCACAAGAGAAAGTTAGCGCTAGCTACAAAGATAAGAGGGTTGTGTGGGTGTAAAAGACGAATAGAGATCATATATACTTCATTATAAAAAGCGAATTGAGATATTTGAAGAATTTATCATAGTGTTTCAAACCGACGGATGTGTGAATATATATAACGGTGATACACATGGTGTGGTTATGAACATGGTATACTACATTTAATATATTTTATCTCTACTCTTATAAAAAACGGAGTTGTTGATGATGGTGTGCCTGCCATCCTGCATTATAGGCCGTCTGATTTATATCTGGCGGATAGCAAGGAAACTATGATGGTTGAAGTTGGCAACAATCATGATTGTAGATTCTTATTGAAATAGAGAAACGAATTCAAATTTAGTTCGAATTGCAGCGGTAGTATAGACATTTGGAATGCACTAAAATGTTGGTATGATTAGGTTACATGCATTATACAGCAAGCGGCAAAATTTAATCGGACATAACATGGATTCATACTCCCTCCTTCCATCTATATAGGGCGTAATGAGATTTTTAAGACCGCCTTTGACTATTGACAAGATTAATAGTACATGACATGCGCAATGTGAAAACTATATCATTGAAAGAACCTTTCACAGACGAATTTAACGGTGTGCTTTGTGTAAGTTACATGTCATATATCATTGCTCTAATATTTGGTTAAAGTTAGCATCGAAAAACGCATTAGGCCCTATATAGATGGATGGAGGGAGTAGCTTTGAATAGCATTTGTATAGTAAAACGGGGCAAGACTCTCTCTTTATGTGGTGTGAATAGTTTTATTTTTTTTCATTTTCTTTTTGGTTGAGGGAAGTGCGAATTGATTTGCTACGTACAAGTACAATATTACTACACGTTAGGCTTGTCCCTAAAATTGAACCCGCGTCTTGTTATATCCCGAAAATTCAGATATCATGCTCCCAAAACTGGCGCCTTCACAACCCGCGCCTTGCTATCCCGAAATTACAATGCGCACGAAAACTACCTCCAGCTGCCAAATCCCGACATGCAAACTCCCCCTTCTAACCCTGAGACGAAAGGGCCGCTAGTTCAAATCGGTGGGGGGTACTTTTGTAACACACCCTACATTTTGGACAAGCGCGTTCCTAAGTCATGCTTCACCCCCTCCCATCGCCCCCTTTTTGCCATTCGAAATCCCAGGCCGCCCTAACCTCTCCGCTCCAGCTGCGAAACCCCACCCTCCTCCGTCTGCCACGTCACCGCTGCCCAGCCAGAGCCTCTTCCTCGACGACGTCGTCCACTGCAACAGCTCGACGTCCCTCGTCCACCTCCCCGGATGAGGATCCGTCGTCCATCTCGCTATCCCGCCGGTTCAGCCGCCCCGTCCTCCACCTCCAAGGAGCTGCTCCGACGATCGCCTCGTCTATCGCGGCTGCTCCATCCCCACAGCGCTGCCTTCACCTGCTCCACCGGAACCGCAACATCCTCACCGACTCCTCGGACGAAGCCGAGGCCTACTCGGCGCCACCAAAGAGGTTGTACACTCATCGCATCGCACCTTCTCCTTAACTCGACCTCCCGGCGCCGACGGTGCTCCATCCTACACCCCCATGGAGCGGCTTCCTTGAAGCCGGCGCCGCGGGCGACATCTCCACGGCGGCTCTCCCCCAGTGCGAGGCCCCTTCGGCGGCGGCATCCATACCAGCCGGATCTGCTGCTGCTGCTCCGGCTCTCGCTTGATCGCTCGCTCGCCCAGCTGCTGCTGCTGCTCTCCCCCTCGCTCAGGCTGCTGCTCTGCTCCGATTAAGCCATACTTTAGTCGATTGAATTGACTTTTGGGTCAGTCGATTTTCATGGGTTGGGGGGCTCGCCGGAGTTAAGGAAGAACCACCCGCAGTGGGGACGGGGGCTCGTCGGAGAGGTACCCCACTATCTATCTTAGGGTTCAGGGTGGGGGGGGCTAGAGGGCTGGCCGGGGCGGCGGTGGCGAGTTGTTTCGAGGCGGCGAGGCGGCGCTGGGGCCGGCGGTTCGGCCGGTGGTGGCTGGCGGCTCAGGGGGTGCAGGTTGAAGATGAATTGCAGGCCCTCCCTAAACTACATGTCAAGTGCCTCTCTCCTACCATTGTGTTCAGTTTCGACAGTAGCATTCAGATTCCACAGTAAATTTCAGTTTCGACAGTTAAGTTCAGAGTCAACAGTTTTTACCTCATCTGTTGTAGTCAGGTGGTGTTTGGTGATGTTAATTTTACATCCATTTTACATCATCTATTGGAGATGCTATTAGAATCCCACTTGAGATTGACGATTTCTGTCTTGTGCTGCTTTAGCCTTGACGTCTTACGGCTCACCGGAGCTGCTCCAACGACAGAATGATCCATCACAACAGAGCAGTGCCCTGGACGCCGTCTACAGATTCCTCAGATCTTCCTCCACACCTCCAACAGCCACCTCTGCCTCAGCTGCTTCAACGACCAACCCAATGATGCTGAGGTCAACACGGCTACGGCAAAGAGGTTGTACACTTGTTGCATCACTTATTACTATACATTCACGTCGATCCATTAGGGCTATTTTGGTTCAACGGAAAAACTTCGATCCATTGGTTGTTATCATCACTCCAAATTTCTGCATGCTCTCCTTACATAATCTCACCATATTTTTTTCGTATGCATGTCAGATATTGTACACAGTCATGCTGAACATGTAGAGAAAAAGAGAAGAGTTTTGAGCGGCAATACAATGTCATGCAGACATCGCTCCATGGTGGGTTCAATGGCAAACCCTCCCCACCCATCTCCAGATTGTAATCCAGAGGAAGATATCTGTTCTGAGGCGGATTCGGACGCCGCTGACCACTCCTATTTACCCCCCAAGGTGTTTGCTCTACCTTGGCATGATGATGTTAGTCATATCATGCATATGTTGCCTTGCAGTGCCTAGTTTTGACATCATATATGTCATCTGCTTAGTTTAGACATGTTGTGTAATGCCACCTGTTTAGTTTCTATATCATATATGGGAATTATGCAGTCTCATGTCTTTTAGCCAGCCATAATATATGTGAAATGTGCAATGCCATCCTATTTAACCAGGCATCATATATTTTAATGATATCTTGCCCATCCTTTTCTTCATTACATTTCCATTTGTCGACAATGTTTGTACATTAAACTACTCTTCCTGTGAATCAGCCATTTAGGTGGGAGATGGAAAAATCTGGAGTGAAAACAAGGCCTTCAGAGCAGACAGTGCTACCTGTCGAAGCAGATCTCTTGTTGGGTCCCGATAGCTCCTCAGAGATGGATTCAGAGATAGATGACCAGTCCTATTCCCCACTGAGGTGTATGCTCTAACTTGGCACGGTTATACTGCTCATATCATGCATACGGTGTCTTGCATTGCATAGTTTAGACATCATATACACAATATTCAACACCATGTTCTTAGTTCAGACATCATATCGAATGCCCTCTGTTTAGCATATAAATCACATATGTGAATTAAATGATGCGATCCTGATTACTTAGATAACATGTAGGTGAATTATGTCATGCGATCTTGTTTAGTTATTCATCATATCTTTGAATTATGTTATGCTATGCTATCCAGTTTAGATAGACATCATATATCTGAAATTATGTCATGCTATCCGTTTTAGTTAAACAATATACATGTCAACTATTTCATGCCCTCTTTTTTCCACACTATCTATTGCATCTGTCTCTCATACAATGTCTGTACATTCAACTATGTTTCCTGTTTATCAGCCATTTGAATTGGAGCGGGTGATGCCAGTATCTAGCAGACTAAAAACACGGTCTTCAAATAAAACAGTGCTACCTCTTGGTGGCGATAGCACCCCGGTTGTACATGCACAAGAACCAGCCCTACCACACATAACCCAAACTCTCGCAGATTGTACCCCTACTATGATGGACAGAGAACCAGCTTCACCCAATCTAACCCAAACCCCAGCCGATAGTAACCCAGTTCCTGTTGACACAACACCATCTCCACCATAGTGCTCCCAAACAAGAGCAGTTAGTAAGGCAGCTCCAGTGCCCAAAGGGCCAGTACTATCATGGCGAACCCCAACTCCACCAGTTAGTACGCCTATTCCTGTGGAGGAAGCACAACCAGCTAGTCATAGTGTAGCATCTATTGCATTTGATGTTGTTAAATCGTATGTGCGTATCTTCCCATGTTGGAAATATTATACTAAAGATGAAGGAAAATGCCAGTTGCAGGTGTTTGTCCAGGAGTTATGTGTAAGTAATGTTATTTATGGAAATTACTTTGCTTCGTCCCATACATCCTACCTCCACGATGGTTATAATATAGCAAAATTTCCCATTTTTCTCTATAGAGAAGGACCAATTTGGAAACTCAGGATGAGGTAACCTGTGCTAATACCTCTGCTATCTTCAAGAATGCTTGGTGGCAGTATCGGAATTACTTGAAGAAAACGTACTTCACCGGCAAAGAAACTCATCAAATTCCCTTACGTTCTCCTGAGACACATTTACTGGACGATGACTGGGAACGCCCGCCTTGTTCTGTACTGGTCCCGAACCAAGAATGTGGTAAGGTCTATGAGCTCATTTTCTATTTTTAAGTATTATATTCTTGCGTCTTACTATACTCTGTTCATGTAGAACAAGTGCCTAAACCTGAAGAACAACTGTTCTAATTTAAGATTCCATTGCTACCATAGGACATAGATATATGTTTGTTTGATGCTTTTATTATGTACTAGTACTTGGCAATAGAAGACTTGGTAGTTTAATCCTGTCCACCTTACTAATGAACTGGTTCACTGAAATGAGTTTCATATACTAGTACATGCTAAACTTGTTATGGTCTGCTTGTTTCTTCTTTTAGAATGCTGACAGAATATTGGGGAAGAGTGCCTTATTAAGCAACGGTAAAGGAAGTAATGCAGATAAAGTTCAGGATATTGACACATCCTGTCTTGGTTTAGTGTTGGAGTTACTGGCCACTACCGCTTGCACAAGCTATTCAAACTCACTGTCTGAATCAGTTCGGTTTCTTCAGTCTCAACGATAAGCTGAAAGACATCATTCAGCTGTGCTGCGACAAGAAGCGGAAGGACTGCGGAAGTCCCTGGAGCATTCAGATGCATACTTTCTGGTGCAACAACAAGCATTGGAGGACTTTAGCGCCAAATAGGACAAAGCTAATCAGCTTGCTAAGCTAATTGCCAGCATGGTGGATACCCAGGATAACGTTTCTTGAGCTCTTATGAAGTTGTTTCAGTTATGCTCTTGTTTTGTTGCCGCGTTTATTTGCACTGGTGGCCAATTTTGACGGCCAGTGTATATGATATGCTGCTTTGTTCCCTATATTTGCACTGGTGGCGAACTTTGATGCCCAGTGGATGTAATATGTGTAATAGCCGTGATAGCCTAGCGTTAGTTGCTTGCTTATTTATTTCCTTGTTGTCTTGTTTATTTGTTTGCTTGTAGTCATTGCAGTTCTTTTTCCGCGGTTAACTAGTGGCTGCAATAACCTATTTTTTAAAACTAGGCCACAATAACCATGGGCTAATATTTATTGTAGTGACACTGGGCCTCCTACGGGCCGTAGAAACAGTGGGCCTTCTACGGGCCGTAGAAACAGTAGGCTGTCTATGGGCCGTAGAAACAATGGGCCTTCTACGGGCCGTATCATCAATGGGCCTTATACGGGCCATATGATCGATTGGCCAAACATGGGCCAATAACATGCCACATTATGGCCGTAAACGGGCTAGAGTTGGAATCGTCCGTGCATGGGCTGACCGTAACGGGCCATCGTTAATAGGCCGTATTTGATGACGCTATGAAAATGACCCAACGTATTAACGGACCACAAACGGGCCGACTTTAACCATGGGCTGAATTTGGCCCACTAGTAGAAAATGACAGTAACGGGCCGTAAGTAAACGAATGCTGGAAATGAGCCCAAGAATAAATGGGCTCTGAGAAGGCCGAAAGATAACATGGGCTGGAAACGGCCCAACGGAATAACAGGCCGTTAATGGGTATAAAGTGATACACTGTTCATTACGGGCCAGTTTCACCACGGGTCGTTAATAGGCCAAGAGTTACATAGGGCCTCATATGGGCCGAAAGACGTCATGGGCCATACATGGGCAGAAGTGAAAACAGGCTGGAATCATATTGGATGGCCCAGATGACGCTACTGGGCCTAATTCGGATAGGGCGTAACGGGCCTTGGGTTAGCGGGCTGTAAATGGGCTATATGCGAACATGTCGTTAACAGGCTTTCCATGGGCCGGGCCGTCACCTTTTGACCAAGTCAAACGGGCCGGCCTTTTCACAGGAATGGGCCTCTATTGGGCCATGCCATGTGTCGACGTATCATAGGTGCCTTCTGTCCAATGAGTGGATGACATCTGTCCCAACGATGAGCCGACACGTGTTTC
Source organism: Triticum urartu (assembly GCF_003073215.2). NCBI lineage: Eukaryota > Viridiplantae > Streptophyta > Magnoliopsida > Poales > Poaceae > Triticum > Triticum urartu. Next base: position 421,932,898 of record NC_053027.1, read on the forward strand.
CTCCAGCCAATGATGATTTTACATGTGGAAAATCCCCATTGGTCGGGGCTGTTAACGGGTTATCGGATCCAAAACCCGACCCAATAGCTTAACGGTGTTCCGTTACGGTGGATGCCACGTGTCGGTCACCCTTGACGAAAGCACTTCTGTGACGCGCGATTTATCGTCATGGAAGTGGACACTTCCGTGATGATAATTTTGGTAATGTCATGGAACACTTCTATGATAGCACAGGTATGACTATCTTGATTCTGTCATAAATTTGTCATGGATGTACATGCATGACAAAAAACGCGACCTACTGTGACAAACACGTATCATCACAAAAGTGTATTTTTCTTGTAGTGAATACAACGAAGGTGAACAAAGTTGAAAGACGTAAAAAGAGGAACAAGGAACCTTACTAGAACCTTGTAGGTTGAAAGACATAAGAAATGGTTACAATGGACGAGAAGTACATGCAAGCACTCCGGTTGAAACGATATGTACAAGGAACGATAAGGATCAATTACGACAACACTCTGGTTGGAAATGGAAGGTAAAGAATATGAGCTTGGCAAAATGAAAGCACTTGGATGAGAGTCCGGTTAGAAGAGGAATGATAGACACAACACTCCGGTTAAACAAGATAGAGAAGGAATAAGAATGATATAATTTGGGCAGCACTCCGACTGTAAATGGGAGGAATTGAACATGAATTTGACAAGATGAGAGGATACTTGACGAAATCAACAACACACTGCCTCCGGAACTATTGAAAGAATGGCACAAGGGGTAAGAAAGGTTTCAGATAGCACTCCGGTTGAGAAGGGAGGCAAAACTTGATAAGATGAGAGAACTAGAATGAAGGACACGACACTCCGGTTAAATGGATAAGCATGAAAAAACACGATCCTCACCATTTGAGATGATGAGAGAAAAGAGCAACATCACAATGCCTCCGGATGAAGGAATAGAAGGTAGATCGTCGGAACAAAAGAACGGAGAAAAAAAATGACAACTTCTACCACAAATGAGTTGGGAAAGCACTCTTCCAAGAAGGTTATAACGGAGTTGTTGGAAACCAACAACGAAAAGAGTAAGCTTGTTGTGGGCTTATGGAAAACATCTCGAAATCTTGAGGTGAAATTCTGCCACTAACGGAAAACGACAAATTGGATTGATATGAACAAGGAGATGACAAACTTATCTCACCGGGAGGATAAATGAAGAATTTGGGTAATTTATAAGCACCATAAATAGCAACAATCCTTAGGTAAAGCTTTAGGTGAAATATCACCCAAGATAACTCCAATGAAGAGATTAATGGATTTAAACTACCTCATTCTTGACAACTTGCGAATCGTGAATCACGAAAGAAATTGTCAAGAATGGCATACCACCATCCCAAAAGATAAGGTAGAAAGAATTGCACTTTGGAATGCAAGATGAAGAATGCTAGAACTCCTCTGAAAAGAATCTCGATGAACACTTCGAGAAGGAATTAAATCCTTTATGAACCGTCATGTAGAGCCTCCATGAAGAACTCCGGTAACGAAAGGATGATCAAACGAAAGGAAAGAGAAGTTGAAAACACAAGGTGAAGCCTTGCGATGATTTAGATGGAGCTTCACGACGATATAATTGATAGAGCTTGGGACTCCGTTAGTATATTCCTGAGAATCACCGGATAAGAACATTGACGGAAAAGAATGGAGATACTTCCCATAAATAAAAGGATACATGATTAAGAAATCGAAACCTTAAAAAAAAAAAAAAGGGGGGGGGGGGGGGAAAAACAGAAGCAACTTAGGAACGGATGAAACGAAGAACGTTGAGAAAACTGAGATTGGATCTTGCAGATGTTGAAAATGATCAGATTCACTTGAAGAGGAACACGCTGGTTGAAAAGGATTGACATGAAAATCTCAATTAACATGAAGGATTAGTGTTCACATAGGAATATGAGAACACTGCTTAGGAAAGGTATGGAATCAACATTTGACATTGAAGCAACTTGAATACCGCAATCAAAACAAAAACGAAGGGTTGGCTTGCAAAATAAGCCGGAACAAACATATGATAGATACCATATCGTATCATGTGTCTGTTGGAAAGATATTCTAGGAGCTACTTGAATTCCCACTTATAAACTCCCGAAACTTTCTGGTTATGCAATCAGGTGTTGGGGATACAGGGGAAGCATCACCCAAACTAACAATTCCTACATCCAGTTGTATCCATCCTTCAAGACATAACCAAGAAACCTTCGGAAATAGTTTACCTCAACCTTCAAAAAGCATCCGTTATACGAGTTATGGCAATACTCCCACCCCAGTACTGGGTGGCGTCGAGGTTATCTCACCAACAACTGCATAAAAGAGATTTTCGATGTCGGCGAACTCAGGTATTCCAGAACTGCAACGATAAAATTGTGACGACAACACCTTGGAGCTCAACTCCCCGGAACACTGCCACAACCCCTAAATGTCAGGAGGCACCAAGAACAATGTTCTCGTCACAAAACCATCGGAACGATTTCAAGATACCCGTGTGATCCTAAAAAAATTCATGAAATTTGAGGAGAGAACAGTCAAAACTCTACGTCAGGAGGCCTCACCAAAGCGACGAAGGGACTGAGGAGTAAAAGAATCCTACTCTCTGATATATATAATCTTAAGACTCAAAACATTTTTTTCTAGACTCAACAACGTCAGCGATTCGATCAAGCAGGGGGCTCCTAAGTCGGGGAAGGCTCTGATACCAACTTGTAACACCCACGATGCGGCTATATCTCCCACGTGTCGGAGCACGACTTAGAGGCATAACCGCATAGTAGGCATGTCGCAAGAGGGGTAATCTATACATATCTCGTGTACTGAATAAGGAAGGGATAAAGAGTTGGCTTACAATCGCCACTTCACACAATACATAAATATAGCATTACATCATCCAGAATACAATCAAGGTCTGACTACGGAACCAAATAAAGAAAGACAACCTCAAATGCATAGATCCCCGATCGCCCCAACTGGGCTCCTCTACTGATCGTCCGGAAAAGACACATAGTAATGTCCCGAATCCTCGTCGAACTCCCACTTGAGTTCGGTCACATCCCCTGCACTGGCATCAACGGCACCTGCATCTGGTTTTGGAAGTAATCTGTGAGTCATGGGGACTCAGCAATCTCACACCCTCGCGATCAAGACTATTTAAGCTTATGGGTAGGAAAAGGGGTTGTAAGGTGGAGCTGCAACAAGCACTAGCATATATGGTGGCTAACTTATGCAAATGAGTGCGAGAAGAGAATCAAAGCACGGTCGAGAAGCTATACAGATCAAGAAGTGATCCTAAAACTACTTACGTTCAAGCATAACACGAGACCGTGTTCTCTTCCCGTACTCCGCCGAAAAGAGACCATCACGGCTACACACGCGGTTGATTCATTTTAATTAAGTTAAGTGTCAAGTTCTCTACAACCGGAATTAACAAATTCCCATCTGCCCATAACCGTGGGCACGGCTTTCGAAAGTTCAAAACCCTGCACGGGTGTCCCAACTTAGCCCATCACAAGCTCTCACGGTCAATGAAGGATATTCCTTCTCCTAGGAAGACCCGATCAGACTCGGAATCCCGGTTACAAGACTTTCGACAATGGTAAAACAAGACCAGCAAAGCCACCCGATGTGCCGACAAATCCCGATAGGAGTCGCATGTATCTCGTTCTTAGGGCACACCAGATGGGCAATACGTCGGGTTGGCATAGACCCTGGTTGCCCAGGGGGAGCCGGACATCGCCCAGTTTGGACCAACACTCGAAGGAGCACTGGCCCGGGGGTTTAAAATAAAGATGACCCTTGAGTCTGCAGAACCCAAGGGAAAAAGGCTTAGGTGGCAAATGGTAAAACCAAGGTTGGGCCTTGCTGGAGGAGTTTTATTCAAGGCGAACTTTCAATGGGTTCCCGTTATAACCCAACCGCGTAAGGAATGCAAAATCAAGGAACATAACACCGGTATGACGGAAACTAGGGCGGCAAGAGTGGAACAAAACACCGGGCATAAGGCTGAGCCTTCCACCCTTTACGAAGTATATAGATGCATTAATTAAATAAGATATAGTAATGATATCCCAATAAAATCCATGTTCCACCATGGAACAAACTTCAGCTTCACCTGCAACTAACAACGCTATAAGAGGGGCTGAGCAAAAGCGGTACCATAGCCAAACACCGGTTTGCTAGGAAAGGTGGGTTAGAGGCTTGACATGGCAATATGGGAGGCATGATATAGCAAGTGGTAGGTATCGCGGCATAGCAATAGAGCGAACAACTAGCAAGCAAAGATAGAAGTGATTTCGAGGGTATGATCATCTAGCCTGAGATCCCGCAAGGAAGAAGAACGAGTCCATGAAGAAGACAAAGGGACGTAGTTGAACGAATCCTCACAAACGCGACGTTATCAGAACTAACCCGAAGAAGCAACACTGGAAAGAATCAAACAACATAATAAAAAACCACCGCATAAACATGGCATGGTGCACAACCAAGTATGATGCATGTCCGGATTAATGAGGCATGGCATGGAAATATGCACAAGCAAAACTACAAGTTAAGTGGTGCTCAATATGCAACGAGTTGCATATTGAGGAAACACCACAACAATTATTTAGTTCTCTCTCATTTAGGTACCCATCAATATTAAATGTTGTTACACATGGCAAGAGGTGAAGCATAATAAAACTACCTAACTAGGCAAGTTTAAATGAGGCCGAAAACATCAAATAACGATTCCGGTAAATCCCCATATGCAAATTTAGAGTTGGTACTGTTCTGCCCTAAACATAGCTTTAGAGTTGTTAAACATGCAAAGAAAAGCCACCATGTTAAACTAGGCATTTTTCTACCCCATTTACATATAAAGTTTGTTAAGTTTGGAGCTACGGTTATTTAGTTATGAATTAAATCATTTAGCATGACAATAGGCAAATTAATGCAAATAGCAAGTTAAACATCTCAAACATGCATGAAAGTTGGATATTGTGAAACTAGATGAAATTCTAGTCATTTTACATATATAAGTTATTTTAAACGGATGCACCATTTGCGAGTTATTAAATGCATGAATATGAAGGACTTTTCTGTAAAACAGGTTTCTCTGGATTAATAGGTAAAATCGCAGACAGGGAAAAAAACTACACTGGGCCGAAACTGAATGGCCCAACAGTGCGCAGGCGCAATTGGGTAGATGGGCTGGGGTTTCTCACCATGGGACAAAGCCCAGTGGGTGGAAGAGGCAGGCCGGGTGAGGGGGCGCTGACGGGGCCGGATCTGGAGGCAACGACGCGGTCAACCGGCCTCGCTGGTGCGCTTGTTTGGTTGCTCGAAGCAGAGGATGGAGCGGTGGCTTAGCGCAGCTTGGGACTCCGTCGATGGCGCGATGGAGGCCGGGGCGGCATGGATCCAGGCATGGAACTCGAGGAGGAAGGAGGTAGCTCGCGGAGGCGTCTGTAGGCCAAAGCAGGGGAGGCCGATGCAGAGGAGGCGACGGGCCGAGTAGGATCGAGTAAAGGGACTTGGCACAACAGCCAAGAAGCTCCAAGGTGGCGGCTGGGCTCGAAGATGAACTTGGCGACGAGGACAGCCGGGACGAGAAGGAGAGGACACACGGCTCTGATCACCGGCGGCCATGCCAGCAGGGGCAAGCGGCTCGGTCGTTCTGCAGGCAGTCAATGCGAGCGGCGACGTGGCGGCGAGCAGGAGGACCACGCAGGGTCGAAGGCGACGGCGGTGAGACTGGAAGTGGGCGTCAGTGGCACGACGGAGTTCAACGAGCCAGGGACGACCGGATCCGGCGAGGAGGCATCGGAGAGGACCCAATTCGGGGACGCGCTTGCTCCGGCGAGGGTGATGCTCCTCCTGTGGACACATCGGAGAGAGAGGGAGACGAGTGAGACAGAGAGAGCTTCAGCGAAGAGAACGGGGAAGGGAGTAGGGGATGGTCTGATGGTCGAGGTCGCTAGCGGCGGTGTGCTCCGACGAGGTGAGGAGAAGCTCGAGAAGGCTCTTCTCCTCCTGGACAAGAGGAGGCAGGGGCTCCAGTAGCGCGAGGCCGTCGCTTGAGAAGAGCTGCGGGCGCGGCGCGCGAGCAGCAGGCTGCTGGTGAGGTGGATTGAGAGGGGTGCTGGTTGGTCCGGTGAAGAAAACGAGGGAGGTGGGTGGCGCTGCGGATGGATCGGGGAAGATCCCGAGAAAGAGAGGTGAGGACTGGCGGCGGCGGGTGAGGGGATTTGGTGGATGGGACAATTTCCCTAGATTTTAGGGTTTGCCCTGTATATATATTAAGTGGGGTTTTTGGTTAGGGGTATTCGGTCAGTCCGATCGTAATCAGACGGTCGAGAAAAAGAGGCTAGGGAGTCCAAAGAAGAAAACAGTGATGTTTTGTAGGTGTTAGGGGATGATCCGGACCCATCGGTGACGACTGTCCGGGTCGGGTTCGGGGAAGTTTTCAGACGCGTGAGGGGGTCGATGCACTGTGCGGAGAGGGTTAGACGGACAAGGTCAAGTGTGCGGTTGTACTGAGAAGAGAGAGAGGAGGAAAGCAACTTGGCAACCGTTTTCGGAGACCGAAAACGTCCGAAGATAGACCGGCTATATTGCCACTATAGTTATATGTTGGGGCATCAAATGAACTCCGAATGCGATGAAACTTGGCAGGCGACCTACTAACAACATAAAAACACTGCATGCCAACTTTCAACCCATTCCGAGAACAGCTTCTGGCCACTTATACAATACTATTTCGGACATGCCGCGGGCACGTGCAAGTGTGTCTGGGCACAGAACGGACAACGGAAGGAACTGGGAGACCCAGACTAATGCAATTTTTGAAAAACATGATGATGCAATGCACATGATGACATGGCAAGGTGCAACACACAAGCAAAATACAAGGCAACATCAGCGAATAACTCGAAGACACCTGGCGCAACGGTCTCGAGCGTCACAAAGCCCCAACGTCACAGCGTATCTTCAAGCAGTTCGCTCGCGAGGTGAACGCAGTCCTTCCCAAGCTCGAGGCTACACACCCGCTCAGGTGGTCCAAGTGTGCCATAACCTTTAGCTCAGCAGATCAGCTCATGTGCGCGGCCACCACTGGCGCTCTCCCAATGCTTTGTTCACCCGTCATCAGCAACGTGCAAGTCACCAAGACCCTCATCGACGGTGGCGTAGGGCTCAACGTCCTATCCGTCGAGACGTACGACAACCTTCAAATGCCATACGATCAGCTTCAACCTACCAAGCCTTTCTATGGAGTGACCGACGGCTCCACCACGCCCATAGGTCAGGTCCGCCTCCCAGTCACCTTTGGAGAATGGAAAAACTACCGCACCGAGCTCATAGACTCCGACGTAGCCCACATTCGTCTGCCATACAATGCCATCCTTGGGTATCCGGCCCTGGCCAAGTTCATGGCAGTAACGCACCATGGCTACAACGTCCTCAAGATGCCAGGAAGCGGCGGGATCATCACAGTCCCCTGCGAAGAAAGAGATGCGGTGTGCTCCCTCGAGCGCGCCTTCCAAGCAGCATCAATCGAAGACCCCGACAACAATGCAGCTCGGTACCCCCCTGAGGTCGTCCCCAAGAAGAAGAAGCAGCTACTCCGTGCCGGACCTCAGGAGGGCAGCGCCGCAAGTGGCACCTCGTCAGGATCAGCGCGCACACCTGGGACGCCTCCCTCTGTCACATAGGAAGGCGCGCCCGACGCCCTCCTCGGGCAGGGCTCGGGGGCTCTCTTTTGGAGGGCCTCAGACCTTGCCAACGTCACGAGGGAGGCGCTCGGGCACCACTTGGAGGCGTGTTTCGCGGCACGTCTCCCTCAGGAGGACACCGGGCAAGGAGCGCCCGATGCTCAGGAGTTCATCGCCAAGGTATCTCAGGAGCTTCAGGAAGCAAGAGCAATACGTGGCGACCGCCGCCCACCTGGCATTGCTCCCCACCCAGGCGAGGGTGGTGAGCTGCGCGTCTGGATCGACATACCAGGGCTCAACCGAGCCGCATCTCAGGAGCGTTTCTGGCCTTCGCGCATTGGTGAAAGGATCGATAGGGTTGACTAGAGGGGGGGTGAATAGGCAACTAACAATTTTTACCTTTTCTTTACCAAATTAAACTTTGCATTAAAGTAGGTTGTCTAGATGTACAACTAGGTGAGCAACCTATATGATGCAACAACAACGAACATACAAGCAAGCAAGAGAAGTAACACTAATAAGCTTGCATAACTAAAGGTAAGAGATAACCAAGAGTGGACCCGGTGAAGACGAGGATGTGTTACTGAAGTTCCTTCCTTTTGAAGGGAAGTACGTCTCCGTTAGAGCGGTGTGGAGGCACAATGCTCCCCAAGAAGCCACTAGGGCCACCGTATTCTCCTCACGCCCTCACACAATGCGAGATGCCGTGATTCCACTATTGGTGCCCTTGGAGGCGGCGACCGGACCTTTACAAACAAGGTTGGGGCAATCTCCACAACTCAATCGGAGGCTCCCAACAACACCACGAAGCTTCACCACAATGGACTATGGCTCCGTGGTGACCTCAACCGTCTAGGGTGCTCAAACACCCAAGAGTAACAAGATCTGCTAGGGATTGGTGGTGGAATCAAATTTCTCTTGGTGGAAGTGAAGATCGGGGCCTTCTCAACCACTCCTGAGCAAATCAACAAGTATGATTGGCTAGGGAGAGAGATCGGGCAAAAATGGAGCTTGGAGCATTAATGGAGCTTATGCGGGAAGAGGTTAGTCAACGAGGAAGAAGGGGACCCCCTTTTATTCAAAAGGACCCCATCCAACAGTTACCCCCAAAACAGCCCCGCAGAGGGCGGTACTACCGCAGGGGGCAGCGGTACTACCGCTAGACCCAGCGGTACTACCGCTGGACCCAACGGTACTACCGCTCCCCTTGCGGTACTACCACCCAACCTGGGAGGGTTTGAAGATAGAGGAGGGACCGGCCCAGCGCGGTACTGCCGCGGTGGTAGGGCGGTACTACCGCTCTCGAGCGGTACTACCGGACCTACTACCGTTGCAAGTGCCGCTCAACCCGACACGAGAAGCGCCCCCCTCGAGTCGAGGCGGTAGTGGCCCGGTACCGCAGCGGTACTGCTGCTGAGGACCGTCAAGCGGTACTACTGCTGGGCACCGCGGTACTACCGCTGGGGCCAAAGACTGCCCAAACAGCAGGGAATCAAACCTCCAACGACGCGGGAAGGCCCAGAGGGTGTGAAGCGGAAGTCTGCGTGATGATTCCACCCTAGCCTTACCAAAGCAGACCCCCTCTTTATAGTACGGTGACTCCTACGAAACTAGTCCACCAACAAGAAACGAAAGAGCTACACCGTCTTGAAAAACACTCTGAGGGGAAAGAAATCGTCTCGAGCCAAAGGATGAATCTCTGAAATGCTCAAAGCACATGGTTAGTCCGCAAATATGTTGTCATCAATCACCAAAACTACATCGAGAGAGATATGCCTTAACAATCTCCCCCTTTTTGGTGGATTGATGACAACCAGGGATTTGCACAGGGAAAAGACATGAAAGTAAAGATACTTAGAACTACAAAATATACACAGGCTCCCCCTGAATGTGTGCACCTAGTTAGTAGCGCCTTTGGAATGCAAGACACACACATTAGGATCAACAATCCCCCTATATTTTATAGTTCAACAATTCTAAGCATAGGATACATTAGAGCAGGGTATAAAACAGGATAAGCATGCAACTCAAGATACTACAATACTGGATAGACATAGATAATAAAGGTAAAGATAAGGTAGCATATGTCTCACACCATATGTCTAGAACTTAGGTCTCACCAAACCAAGCAAAACGACGAGAAAACACAAGACACCACAAACCACAAAGACACACTCGCAACACGACAACAACACAAATCCCTAAACTCTCTCCCCCTTTGGCAGCGAGACAACAAAAGGGCAAAGGGCGATTCTACGGCTCCAGGTGATAGCAAGCTGAGGATCTCGAACATCACATCTCAGCGGGATCGTCTGCACCGCCGTCGTCGGTCGGAAAGTGCTCGGCGTCTGAATCGGTCCATGGGCAATGCCGCTGAACCCACTCCTCCTCGTCATTGATCCTCTCCTCGGATCCACTGTTAACAGTGGCACCCAACTGGCGCATGAGCTCCTTCTGACGTCCGCGGGCCTTCTTTCTCAGAGACATGAGACATGTACTGGCCATGAGACTCCATGCAGAAAAGTTTCTTCATCTTGCGCTTAATCCTCTTAGCCCATGAGGGCTCCACACCGGAGGGATCATAGTCCTCATCCTTGTCGGCCTCAACATTGTCCTCAAACTCCATGTCAGCCTCAGAAGGTGGAGCATCAGATCGAGGGGCCTGGGTGCCCCAGTTGTCCTTCTTCCTCAGACGTTTGATATCATGAGAAATCAACTCTCCAGTTTCCAGTGCAGCCCTGGGATAGTGATGTGCCCAGGCCTTGTCAATGAGCAACATGATGAAAGGACCATAGATCGGGCACTTGTGCTCAGAAATGGCAGACAGAAGTTCAGACCACATAACATGAGAAATGTCCAGGGTCTCTCCAGTGGTTTCTTCCTTCTCATGCTGGCAGAAGAGAAGCATGTCCACAAGATAGGAGTGGACCATATCCAGATTCCCAATGCGCGGGAAAAGAGTCTCGCGGAAGACATGGTGAAGGATGTCCAGATAGGTAGACAACTCATAGGTTACCTTCTTTGTCTTGGGGTTAACCTTCTGAGAGCAGTAGGGCCAGAGAGCTTGCTTGTGAGTGGAGGTGACATTGCGGTGAGGACAAAAGCCGACTAGATACTCAAGCCCGTGATCTTCCACCCCAAGTAACTCAATGAAGGCCTTCCACGTGACAGAGAGCAACTTGCCATTTGTCATCCAAGTCAAAGTCCTTTCTGCATCAGTTCCAAGATGGATAGTGGCATATAATTGGCATATGATGTCGGCATCAAAGTCCTTGTTGAACTGCATGATTCTGAGAATGTTCAACTGAGTGCACATCTGAAGGGCTTCGCCAAAGTACTCAGGGTCCTTTTCCATTGGATCGGTGTCGATGGAACGGACATCAACAAAGTGATTCTTCTTAGCCTTGATCACATCAAAGAAGATGGCGAACTGAAAGCGGTTCCAGAACGGGCGGTTGACCAAAGTGGGATCTTGGTCTTCCTCATAGGGGTTGCGGCGACGCTTTGCCCAAAATTCCTTGGCAGTCATCTCAGTCACAGTCTTTCCCTTTGGCTTGCTTGCAGATCTCTTCGTGTGCTGAGGTGGTGGTGGAGCACTTGAGGTTGCGCCTGCTGGCGGCGGTTGAGCACTAGATGAACCACCGACTGACTCAGAAGTGCAGTAGCGCTTTGACGTGGCACGACCAGGGTTGACACGGTGGGCCTGCTGCCTAGGATGATCACCACCTGGAACCAAACACACGAGCAGAAGAAACACATGAAAGAAAAGAGCATAAGCCACCAAAGAACACAACACGGATCAAATCTTGGTAGGAAAAGATGGAATTAGGCATCTAGCTTGCGCGGTAGTACCGCTTGAAGAGGGCGGTAGTACCGCACCAGATGGGGAATGGTAGTACCACGACCCATAAGCGGCAGTACCGCTTGTGCGGTAGTACCGCTCGAGGAGGGTGGTAGTGCCGCGCCAGATGGGGAACGGCGGTTCCCTATTGCCGTGGACGGACCTGACACTACCGAAGATGCCAAATTCAAAAATAAACCTACCAAACTTCAATCCACAGGGCCTAGAAGCCATCTCCATCCTACTCAAGCCTCGCCTTAGCCAAAAGACGAGAAGAAAAATGCCTATTGCCCCTAAAAACTAGATGCAAGATCTAGGCAAAGAGAGAACAGGAACGGGGGCAATACCGGCATTCATGGCTAGAGGACATGGTGGGGATCGACTCCACCGAAGGAAATGGAGAGGGACGGCACGAAAACGGTGGCCAGCCGGGCCCCTCCTGTGGCTAGAGGTCGCTGGAGCGACGAGGAAGACGAGTGGGGGAGAATGGGTATGGAGGATAAACAACTCCCCCTGCCCCGACATAACCCCCCATCGCCCGCCCCGCAGCGGTAGTACCGCTGGGGTGGGCGGTAGTACCGCTTGACCCTTGTCAGCGGTAGTACCGCACACGTAGCGGTAGTACCGCTCTGCCGCAAAAAGGACTAACCAAAAAGGGCTATGCTCAAGGAAAAGAAAAAAACGAGACAAACACGAGAACACACACACACACACAGAACCGACAAAAGGAATGAAGACACACACCTCTCCAAGAGAGGGCGGTGGCCGAGGCCACCTATGTTTGAGTTTAGAGGTATGGCGCCACAAAGATTTTAACCTTGGGCCCATGACCAACACTCATCTTTGAAGCACAAGTACCATCAAAAATGGTTAATGTGAAAGAGTTTGGTTAGTTTATGCATTATGGGGGGATGGAAAGTTCATTGAGAGAACAACACTCCCCCTATGTCCATGCATATACCTAAACTAGATGACAGGTTGAGTGTGGTGGGGTGTGCAAGGGTTCAAGTCACATTGCTCGAATCAATGATATTTAGCTCATGCCTTAACTCGCGAAATCTTGCTTCATCCAAAGGCTTCGTGAAAATATCTGCCAGGTTATCATGAATGTTGATATAGTTGAGCTCGATCGCCCTCGCCTAATGTGATCCCGGATGAAGTGATACCAAATCTCAATATGCTTTGTCTTGAAGTGTTGCACCGGGTTGAGAGAAATCTTGATGGCACTTTTATTGTCACACCAAAGAGGCACTTTGTCACAAGTGACACCATAATCCTTTAAAGTTTGCCTCATCCATAAAAGTTGTGCACAACAACTACCGGCAGCCACATACTCCGCTTCCGTGGACGAGAGAGACACACAACTTTGCTTCTTAGAAGACCAACTCACCAAAGAGCAACCAAGAAATTGGCACCCTCCGGAAGTGGACTTCCTATCCACTTTGTCTCCCGCCCAATCCAAGTCCGAATAACCTACAAGCTTGAAGTTTGCTCCTCTTGGGTACCATAAGCCAAAGTTTGGGGTATGAGCCAAATTCGAAAGATTCGCTTGACCGCCAGAAAGTGACTTTCCTTAGGTGCGGCTTGAAACCGTGCACAAATTCCCACACTCAACATGACATCTGGTCTAGATGCACAAAGGTAAAGCAAGGAGCCAATCATGGAGCGATATACCTTTTGATCCACCGCTTTACCATTGGGATCAATGTCAAGTTGGCACTTGGTGGGCATGGGAGTGGAAGCTGGCTTGACATCACTTAGCTTGAATCTCTTTAGCATATCTTGCGTGTATTAGGCTTGATTGATGAAGGTTCCTTCTCTCCTTTGCTTCACTTCGAACCCGAGAAAGAACTTCAACTCTCGCATGGAAGACATCTCGAACTTTGAGGTCATGAGAGCGGAAAATTCCTCATTGAAAGCTTTGTTACGGGAACCAAAGATAATATCATCAACATATAACTGGCACACAAACAACTCCCCTTTGACCTTCTTAGTAAAAAGAGTGGGGTCGATTAGCCCAACTTCAAAACCACGGTGTTGTCACAACTCGGTAAGGTGGTCATACCACACATGTGGGGCTTGTTTAAGGCCATAGAGTGCCTTATTGAGTTGATACACATGATTGGGAAAGTAGGGATCCTCGAACCCGGGGGGTTTCTTGACATATACCAATTCATTAATCGGACCATTAAGGAAAGCACTCTTCACATCCATTTGTTGTAACTTAAAGTTATGATTAGAAGCATATGCAATCAACATGCGAATGGATTCAAGACGAGCAACGGGGGCAAAGGTTTCACCGTAGTCGATACCCTCGACTTGGGAGTAGCCTTGTGCTACCAAACGAGCCTTGTTGCGAATGATAATCCCATGAGCATCTTGCTTGTTCTTGAATATCCACTTGGTTCCAATGACATTGTGGTTCACCGTTGGCCTTGGCACCAATCTCCACACTTTGTTGCGCTTGAAGTTGTTGAGTTCTTCATGCATGACATTGTGCCAATCTGGATCTTCGAGTGCCTCATAGACCTTTTGGGGTTCAACACAAGAGACAAACGCGTGATGTTCACAATAGTTTGCTAATTGTCTATGAGTGCTTACCCCCTTTCTTAAGCTTCCAAGCACATTTTTCATGAGATGATCCTTGGTGGAGAGCTTGAAAGCAACCTTGGCGGCACGACGCTCCAATTCCTCCTCGCGGGTGAGACGAGGAGTGGTCACTTGATCATCTTGAGCGTCATCTTGAGCTTGTTCTTGATCTCGTGGAAGCTCTTGATCTTGAACTTGCTCGGAGGAGGGAGCTTGACCTTGGGCATCACTTGATGTTACAACACCATCTTGAGATTGATCTTGCCCTTGGTCTTGTTCTTGAGGTTGAGGGCCCTCACTTTGTTCTTCGGAAGCATGTGGGTCTTGGGTTGGTGAAGGTTCCACTTGAGTAGAACATTGTCCTTCTCCTTCGGCCACAAGGGGTTCCTTAATGGGTAGGATATGACCAACATCCATTCTTCTTATGGCTTGGGGAGGAATTTCATCACCTACATCACAAGTACCACTTTGCTCCACTTGGGAGCCGTTATTCTCATCAAACTCCATGTTACACGTTTCCTCAATAAGTCCCGTGGACTTATTGAGAACACGGTAAGCATGAGAGTTTGTAGCATAACCAACAAATATGCCCTCATAAGCTCTAGCCTCAAATTTAGACAAACGGACACCTTTCTTGAGACTGAAACACTTACACTCGAACACCCGGAAGTACTTGAGGTTGGTCTTGTTACCGGTGAGTATCTCATATGGAGTCTTTTTCAAGCCTTTGCGGAGGTAGAGCCGATTAGATGCATGGCACGCGGTGTTGATGGCTTCGGCCCAAAAGTTGTAGGGAAACTTGAACTCCGCCATCATGGTCCTTGCCGCATCCATCAACGTCCGGTTCTTCCTCTCTGCTACACCATTTTGTTGAGGGGTATAAGGTGCGGAATATTGATGCTTGATTCCCTCATCACTCAAAAACTCATCCAAGGTATAGTTCTTAAACTCAGAGCCGTTGTCACTTCTTATTGTCAAGATCTTTGCATTGTGTTGTCGTTGAGCTTCATTTGCAAAGTCGATGACGGTTTGTTAGGTCTCGCTCTTCCTCTTGAAGAAATATACCCAAGTGTATCTTGAATAGTCATCTATAATCACCAAGCAATACTTTCTACCCCCAAGACTATCAAAGGATGGAGGTCCAAAGAGATCTAAATGAAGGAGCTCCAAAGGCCTCTTCGAGTAGATGATAGTTGTGGGAGGGTGAGCCTTCTCATGTAGCTTTCCTTCGATGCAAGCGCTGCAAGCACGATCTTTGGAAAAACTAACATTTGTTAGTCCACGTACATGGTCCCCCTTGAGAAGACTTTGCAAAGATCTCATATTGACATGGGCTAGACGGCGATGGCAAAGCCATCCCACGTCAACTTTAGCCATTAGGCATGTTGCGGTCTTAGTGGGTCGCTCCGAAAAGTTAATCACATAGAGACCATTCTCTACATGCCCAACAAAGGCTACTTTAAGAGTCTTGCTCCACAAGAGGGCCACGATATCAATATCAAAGAAATTGGCAAAGCCCATGAGTGCTAGTTGACGAACGGAAAGTAAATTGTATGCAAGGGACTCAACAAGCATGACCTTCTCGATCGTAAGATCATGAGAAATGACAACTTTGTCGAGTCCCAATACCTTAGAGGACGAGGCGTTACCCCACTCGACATTGGTGGGCATGGATGGAATCTTTTGCACGTCCACCACCAAGTCCTTGCTTCCGTTCATATGATTAGTAGCTCCACTATCGAGCAACCATGATCCCCCACCGGAAGCAAACACCTACAAGAGATCAATGCTTGGTTTTAGGTACCCATTTTGTAATGGGTCCTTTGATGTTAGTAACAAGGGTCTTAGGAACCCAAATAGACCATTCAATGTACTCATAAGGAGAACCAACAAATTTGTCATAAACATGCCCATCTGTAGCACGACACAATACATAAGAAGGGTTAAAGTCGCCGGCTTTGTTGGGAATGGAAGCGTTGCCCTTCTTGGCATCACTACCCCTCACGGAGTTCTCCTCCTTCTCCTTAGTAGCACGCTCTCCCTCCTTCACAAAAGTTTGCTTGAGAGGAGGAGGTCGTTTGGCCTTTTCATTCTTCTTCTTGTTCTTGGACTTGGGCACATACCCCAATCCCTTCCTTGGCCACAACTCCCTTTTGGTTGGTCAAAAGGTCACTGAGATTCTTCTCGCCTTGTATGCAAGACACAAGACCTTTCTCAAGTTGCACCTTTAGCTTAGTGTTCTCCTCAACAAGATGCACATGCTCACAACATGGGTTAGTAGCATTTGCATTATCAATTAACATCATATGAGGAAAAGTGGCTTTCTCCTTGGTTAGCTTTACTTGAAGTTGATCATGAGACTCTTTGAGGCTAGCATGAGCACCCTTAAGGACCTTGTGAGCCTTGTCAAGTAGGTCAAACTCCTCTTTGAGTCTAGCAAGATCAACCCCAAGCTTGGCCTTCTCGGAGTTTAGCACATGAGAGACAACAAGAGCATGATCAAAATCTTTCTTTAACTTAGCGTGATCAACGTTGTGTGACTCCTCAAGAGCCAAACGAAGACCACACTCTTCCTCAAGAGCATTGGAAAGATCTGAAATCTCATCGGCATAGTCACAACTATGCCCCTCCATCTTGGAGATAGTATCTTCGTGAGCCACGATCATGTCATTGGCTTCACCAAGTTGTTCCAAGAGAGCAACAAAATGCTTGTTGGATTTACCCTTGAGTTTACCCATAAAGGACTCAAACTCATTTTCCTCCACATTGGATCCCCCATATTCATCAATGCAATCCGCCAAGGAAGGATTATTAATGATGGTAGTTTTGATGTTGGGGGTTACCTTGTTGGTGGCCTTAGCCATGAGGCACTTGGTGGTGATGTTCTCATTGGGTGAGTCGAAGGGAGACACTCGTGGAGCTTTTGCAATGGCAACGGAGACCATGGCAACCGACTCACCATCATCATCATCATCATCATCATCCTCATGGTACTCTTCTTGAACCACCAACGCCTTGTGAGGGGTCTTCTTGGTGAAGTTGCTCTTGTTAGGGAAAGACTTGGCTTTGTCCTTTCGGATGAGCTTGCCACCATTGTCTTCCCTCTTCTCATATGGACATTCTGCAACGAAATGGCTCACATTGCCACAATTGTAGCAAGTCCTCACACGTTGCTTGCTCTTCGTGCCACTTGAGTTGTTCTTGTTGGAGTTTGGCCTTGAGTTCTTCTTGCTCCAAAATTGCCTTGAAGCAAGTGCCATGTGTTCATGATAGGCATACTTAGTATCTTCGGGGTTGCTTTCCTCTTCTTCCTCTTCTTCTACTTCTTCAACACAAACCTTGGCCTTCAATGCAAGGTTGGGCTTCTTTGCCCTTTGAGAGCGAAGTACCGCATTGTCGGCGGTCTTGTCCAAGATGTTCATAGCCACAAACTCATCCAACACTTCACTTGAGGTCAAGGTGTGGAAGTCGGGTCTTTGACGAATGACGGAGGACATGGCCTTGTGGTAAGGCATCATTGCCTTGAGGAATTTGTGCTTGATCTAATTGTCATCCGTGTCCTTGCTCCCATGATCTCAGAGTGAGACCATGAGTTTGGTTACTCTCCAATAAAGCTCACAAGCTTCTTCATCTTCTTTCATAGCAAACTCATCGGCTTCATCTTGCACTACTTCATAGTTGGAGCGTTGAATGCTTGCGCTTCCCCGGTAGAGAGAGACAACACAAAGCCATGCATTTTTGGCCAAGGCGAATGGCCGAAGATGAGGTAGATCTTCGGGTGGAATTGCATCTTGGATGATGAAGAGAGCATTCTCATTGAATTGATTATCCGCGGCTTCTCGAGGAGTGAAGTTGCTTGGGTCATGCGGATAGAAACCTTCTTCAATGATTCTTCAAAGATTAGTATTCGCATGATTTAAATGATGCTTAAAGCGATAAACCCAAGAATCAAAGTCCTCATTTTTCACAATCTTAGGGGGAGGACCGGAATGATTCAAATGAGTGGAAGGAATCGGTCCGCCATAAACAAGTGGTGGTTCCACACGGGCAAAGATGCCGGTGCCATTTTTACCACTAGAAGAAGGAGCCTTTTCACTACTAGCTTCCCCCTTGTCGGAGTTAGCATCTGTCACCTTGTCACTGGGATCACCCACTTTCAACGGTGTGGTGGATAGTTTAAGCCCTTCAATGAATTTAGTAAACATGCTTTCAACCTCGGTCGTCATTGAGGTTTTCAATGTCTCCAAGGCTACATTGAATTCCTCACGAGAGATCGAGGTTCCCCCATCACCCGTAGACGAGATCGGTTTCACACCGGAGTGCTCCTCCACACCGTCTATAGTGTCAACCATACTCTTCGGACGTCAAAGTCCTTACAAAAGAGACGAGGCTCTGATACCAATTGAAAGGATCGATAGGGTTGACTAGAGGGAGGGGTGAATAGGCAACAAACAATTTTTAGCTTTTCTTTACCAAATTAAACTTTGCATCAAAGTAGGTTGTCTAGATGTGCAACTAGGTGAGCAACCTATATGATGCAACAACAACGAACATACAAGCAAGCAAGAGAAGTAACACTAATAAGCTTGCATAAGTAAAGGTAAGAGATAACCAAGAGTGAACCCGGTGAAGACGAGGATGTGTTATCAAAGTTCCTTCCTTTTGAAGGGAAGTACGTCTCTGTTAGAGCGGTGTGGAGGCACAATGCTCCCCAAGAAGCCACTAGGGCCACCATATTCTCCTCACGCCCTCACATAATGCGAGATGCCGTGATTCCACTATTGGTGCCCTTGGAGGCGGCGACCGGACCTTTACAAACAAGGTTGGGGCAATCTCCACAACTCAATCGGAGGCTCCCAACAACACCATGAAGCTTCACCACAATGGACTATGGCTCCATGGTGACCTCAACCGTCTAGGGTGCTCAAACACCCAAGAGTAACAAGATCCGCTAGGGATTGGTGGTGGAATCAAATTTCTCTTGGTGGAAGTGTAGATCGGGGCCTTCTCAACCACTCCCGAGCAAATCAACAAGTATGATTGGCTAGGGAGAGAGATCAGGCAAAAATGGAGCTTGGAGCATTAATGGAGTTTATGGGGGAAGATGTCAGTCAACGAGGAAGAAGGGGACCCCCTTTTATACAAAAGGACCCCATCCAACCATTACCCCCAAAACAGCCCCGCAGAGGGCGGTACTACCGCTCCCCCTTGCGGTACTACCGCCCAGCCTGGGAGGGCTTGAAGATAGAGGAGGGACCAGCCCAGCACGGTACTGCCGCGGTGGTAGGGCGGTACTACCGCTCTAGAGCGGTACTACCACACCTACTACCGTTGCAAGTGCCGCTCAACCCGACACGAGAAGCGCCCCCCTCGAGTCGAGGCGGTAGTGGCTCGGTACTGCAGCGGTACTACCGCTGAGGACCCTCAAGCGGTACTACTGTTGGGCACCGCGGTACTACCGCTGGGGCCAAAGACTGCCCAAACAGCAGGGAATCAAACCTCCAATGACGCGGGAAGGCCCAGAGGGTGTGAAGCGGAAGTGTACGTGATGTTTCCACCCTAGCCTTACCAAAGCGAACCCCCTCTTGATAGTACGGTGACTCCTACGAAACTAGTCCACCAACAAGAAACGAAAGAGCTACACCGTCTTGAAAAACACTCCGAGGGGAAAGAAATCATCTCGAGCCAAAGGATGAATCTCTAAAATGCTCAAAGCACATGGTTAGGCCGCAAATATGTTGTCATCAATCACCAAAACTACATCGAGAGAGATATGCCTTAACAGTTGGGCGCTGCAAAGGTCCACCTCACAGCTATGTTCGCATGTCGTTCGGCCTGTCGAGTGTGGCTGCTGCCTTCCAGCGCAACCCGCAGAGCATCATGGAGGTTCAGGAGGCCAGGCACCACGCAGTCCTGGCGGAGAAAGCGACGGTCCTCAAGGAACTGCCCCGGTATTATGGTGGAGGGGGGCACCACACACGACTGGGAGAGATCTTTCTGATCAACTTGTGTCTAGAGGTTCCCCTACCCATGTATATAACGAAGCAAGGGGGAGGCCAGCCCTTGTTGGCGCTCCAGGAGGAGTAATCCTCCTCCTAGTAGGAGTAGGATTCGTCCCTTTCCTACTCCTACAAGGAGGGGGAAATGAAGGGAGAGAAAGAGAAGGAAAAGGGGGCGCTGCCCCCCTCTCCTAGTCCAATTCGGACAGAGGGTTGGGGGCGCACCGCCTGCCCTAGGCCGGCCCCTCTCTCTTTCCCTTATGGCCCAACAAGGCCCATTAGCCCCCGGGGGGTTCCGGTAACCCCTACGGTACTCCGGTAAAATCCCAATTTTACCCGGAATTCTTCCGATGTCCAAATGTAGGCTTCCAATATATCAATCTTTATGTCTCGACCATATCGAGACTCCTCATCATGTCCGTGATCATATCCGGGACTTCGAACTACCTTCGGTACATCAAAACATATAAACTCATAAAACCGATCATCACAGAACTTTAAGCGTGTGGACCCTACGGGTTTGAGAACTATGTAGACATGACCGAGACATGTCTCCGGTCAATAACCAATAGCGGAACCTAGATGCTCATATTGGTTCCTACATATTCTACGAAGATATTTATCGGTCAAACGGCATAACACTATACGTTGTTCTCTTTGTCATCAGTATGTTACTTGCCCGAGATTCGATCGTCGGTATCCCAATACCTAGTTCAATCTCATTACCGGCAAGTCTCCTACTCGTTTCATAATACACTATCCCGCAACTAACTCATTAGTTGCATTGCTTGCAAGGCTTATAGTGATGTGCATTACCGAGAGGGCCCAGAGATACCTCTCCAACAATCGGAGTGACAAATCCTAATCTTGATCTATGCCAACTCAACAAGTATAATAGGATACACCTGTAGAGCACATTTATAATCACCCAGTTACGCTATGACGTTTGGTAGCACACAAAGTGTTCCTCCGGTATTCGGGAGTTGCATAATCTCATAGTCATAAGAACATGCATAAGTCATGAAGAAAGCAATAGCAGTAAACAGAAATGATCAAGTGCTAAGCTAACAGAATGGGTCAAGTCAATTACATCATTCTCCTAATGATGTGATCTCGTTAATCAAATGACAACTCATGTCTATGGTTAGGAAACATAACCATCTTTGATCAACGAGCTAGTCAAGTAGAGGCATACTAGTGACATTCTGTTTGTCTATGTATTCACACACGTACCATGTTTCCGGTTAATACAATTCTTGCATGAATAATAAAAATTTATCATGAAATAAGGAAATAAATAATAACTTTATTATTGCCTCTAGGGCATATTTCCTTCAGTCTCCCACTTGCACTAGAGTCAATAATCTAGTTCACATCGCCATATGATTTAACATCAATAATTCACATCACCATGTGATTAACACCTATAGTTCACATCGTCATGTGACCAACACCCAAAGGGTTTACTAGAGTTAATAATCTAGTTCACATCGCTATGTGATTAACACCCAAAGAGTACTAAGGTGTGATCATGTTTTGCTTGTGAGAGAAGTTTAGTATACGGGTCTGCCACATTCAGATCCGTATGTATTTTGCAAATTTCTATGTCAACAATGCTCTGCATGGAGCTACTCTAGCTAATTGCTCTCACTTTCAAAATGTATCCAGATTGAGACTTAGAGTCATTTGGATCAGTGTCAAAATTTGCATCGACGTAACCCTTTACGACAAACCTTTTGTCACCTCCATAATCGAGAAACATATCCTTATTCCACTAAGGATAATTTTGACCGATGTCCAGTGATCTACTCCTAGATCACTATTGTACTCCCTTACTAAACACAGTGTAGGGCATACAATAGATCTGGTACATAGCATGGCATACTTTATAGAAACTATGACTGAGGCATAGGGAATGACTTTCATTCTCTTTCTATCTTCTGCCGTGGTCGGGCTTTGAGTCTTACTCAATTTCGCACCTTGTAACACAGGTAAGAACTCATTCTTTGATTGTTCCATTTTGAACTACTTCAAAATCTTGTCAAGGTATGTACTCATTGAAAAAAACTTATCAAGCGTCTTGATCTATCTCTATAGATATTGATGCTCAATATTTAAGTAGCTTCACCGAGGTCTTTATTTGAAAAAACTCATTTCAAATACTCCTTTATGCTTTCCAGAAAATTCTACATTATTTCTGATCAACAATATGTCATTCAAATATATTTATCAGAAATGTTGTATTTCTCCCACTCACTTTCTTGTAAATACAGGCTTCTCCAAAAGTCTGTATAAAACCATATGCTTTGATCACACTATCAAAACGTTTATTCCAACTCCGAGAGGCTTGCACCAGTCCATAAATGGATCGCTGGAGCTTGCACACTTTGTTAGCTCCCTCTGGATCGATAAAACCTTCAGGTTGCATCATATACAACTCTTCTTCTAGAAATCCATTCAGGAATGCAGTCTTTACAACCATTTGCCAAATTTCATAATCATAAAATGTGGCAATTGCTAACATGATTCAGACAGACTTAAGCATCTCTATGGGTGAGAAGGTCTCATTGTAGTCAACTCCTTGAACTTGTCGAAAACCTTTCGCAACAAGTCGAGCTTTGTAGACAGTAACATTACCGTCAGCGTCTGTCTTCTTCTTGAAGATCCATTTATTCTCGATGGCTTGCCGATCATTGGGCAAGTCAACCAAAGTCCACACTTTGTTCTCATACATGCGCCATCTCAGATTTCATGGCCTCAAGCCATTTTGCGGAACCTGGGCTCATCATCGCTTCCTCATAGTTCGTAGGTTCGTCATGGTCAATTAACATGACCTCCAGAACAGGATTACCGTACCACTCTGGTGCGGATCTCACTCTGATTGATCTACAAGGTTCGGTAGTAACTTGATCTGAAGTTACATGATCATCATCATTAGCTTCATCACTAATTGGTGTAGGAGTCACAGAAACAGATTTCTGTGATGAACTACTTTCCAATAAGGGAGCAGGTACAGTTACCTCATCAAGTTCCACTTTCCTCCCACTCACTTCTTTCGAGAGAAACTCCTTCTCTAGAAAGGATCCATTCTCAGCAACAAATATCTTGCCTTCGGATATGTGATAGAAGGTGTACCCAACAGTTACTTTTGGGGTATCCTATGAAGACGCACTTCTCTGACTTGGGTTTGAGCTTATCAAGATGAAACTTTTTCACATAAGCATCGCAACCCCAAACTTTAAGAAACGACAGCTTAGGTTTCTTGCTAAACCACAGTTCATACGGTGTTGTCTCAACGGATTTAGCTGGTGCCCTTTTAATGTGAATGCAGCTGTCTCTAATGCATAACCCCAAAACGATAGTGGTAAATCGGTAAGAGACATCATAGATTGCACTATATCAAATAAAGTACAGTTATGACGTTCGGACACACCATTACGCTGTGGTGTTCTAGGTGGCATGAGTTTGTGAAACTATTCCACATTGTTTTAATTGAAGGCCAAACTCGTAACTCAAATATTCGCCTCTGCGATTAGATCGTAGAAATTTTATTTTCTTGTTATGATGATTTTCCACTTCACTCTGAAATTCTTTGAACTTTTTGAATGTTTCAAACTTAAGTTTCTTCAAGTACTAGGGGTTAGAAAAATCATCTGTGAAGGTTAGAAAAATAACAATACCCGCCGCGAGCCTCAACACTCATCGGACTACATACATTAGTATGTATTATTTCCAACAAGTCTGTTGCTCGCTCCATTGTTCCGGAGAATGGAGTCTTAGTCATCTTACCCATGAGCATGGTTCGCAAGCATCAACTGATTCATAATCAAGTGATTCCGAAAGCCCGTCAGCATGGATTTTCTTCATGCGCTTTACACCGATATGACCTAAACGGCAGTGTCACAAAGAAGTTGCACTATCATTATCAACTTTGCATCTTTTGGCATCAATATGAATATGTGTATCACTACGATCGAGATCCAACAAACTATTTTCATTGGGTGTATGACCATCGAAGGTTTTATTCAAGTAAACAGAACAACAATTATTCTCTGATTTTAAATGAATAACCGTATTGCAATAAACATGATCAAATCATATTCATGCTCAATGCAAACGCCAAATAACATTTATTTAGGTTTAACACTAATCCCGAAAGTATAGGGAGTGTGCGATGATGATCATATCAATCTTGGAACCACTTCCAACACACATCGTCACTTCACCCTTAACTAGTCTCTATTTATTCTGTAACTCCTGTTTCGAGTTACTAATTTTTAGCAACCGAACAAGTATCAAATACCCAGGAGCTACTATAAATACTAGTAAGGTACACATCAATAACCTGTATATCAAATATACCCTTCTTCACTTTGCCATCCTTCTTATCCACTAAATATTCAGGGCATTTCCGCTTCCAGTAACCAGTCCCTTTGCAGTAGAAGCACTTAGTTTCAGGCTTAGGTCCAGACTTGGGCTTCTTCACTTGAGCAGCAACTTGCTTGCCGTTCTTATTGAAGTCCCCTTTCTTTCCCTTTGCCCTTTTCTTGAAACTAGTGGTCTTGTTAATCATCAACACTTGATGCTCTTTCTTGATTTCTACCTTCATCGATTTCATCATCATGAAAATCTCAGGAATCGTTTATGTCATCCCTTGCATACTATAGTTCATCATGAAGTTCTACTAACTTGGTGATGGTGACTAGAGAATTCTGTCAATCACTATTTTATCTGGAAGATTAACTCCCACTTGATTCAAGCGATTGTAGTACCCAGACAATCTGAGCACATGCTCACTGCTTGAGCTATTCTCCTCCATCTTTTAGCTATAGAACTTTGTTGGAGACTTCATATCTCTCAACTCGGGTATTTTCTTGAAATATTAACTTAAACTCCTGGAACATTTCATATGATCCATGACGCTCAAAACGTCTTTGAAGTCCCAATTCTAAGCTATTAAGCATGGTGCACTAAACTATCAAGTAGTCATCATATTGAGCTAGCCAAACGTTCATAACGTCTGCATCTTCTCCTGCAATAGGTCTATCACCTAGCGGTGCATCAAGGACATAATTCTTCGGTGCATCAATGAGGATAATCCCGAGATCACGGATCCAATCCGCATCATTACTACTAACATCTTTCAACTTAGTTTTCTCTAGGAACATATCAAAAATAAAACAGGGGAGCTAAACGCGAGCTATTGATCTACAACATAGATATGCTAATACTACCAGGACTAAGTTCATGATAAATTAAAGTTTAATTAATCAAATTACTTAAGAACTCCCACTTAGATAGACATCCCTCTAATCATCTAAGTGATCACGTGATCCAAATCAACTAAACCATGTCCGATCATCACGTGAGATGGAGTAGTTTTCGATGGTGAACATCACTATGTTGATCATATCTACTATATGATTCACGCTCGACCTTTCGGTCTCAGTGTTCCAAGGCCATATCTGCATATGCTAGGCTCGTCAAGTTTAACCTGAGTATTCCGCGTGTGCAAAACTGGCTTGCACCCATTGTAGATGAATGTAGAGCTTATCACACCCGATCATCACGTGGTGTCTCGGCACGACGAACTTTGGCAACGGTGCATACTCAGGAAGAACACTTTTATCTTGAAATTTAGTGAGAGATCACCTTATAATGCTACCGTCAATCAAAGCAAAATAAGATGCATAAAGGATAAACATCACATGCAATCAATATAAGTGATATGATATGGCTATCATCATCTTGTGCTTGTGATGTCCATCTCCAAAGCACCGTCATGATCACCATTGTCACCGGCGCGACACCTTGATCTCCATCGTAGCATCATTGTCGTCTCGCCAACTATTGCTTCTACGACTATCGCTACCGCTTAGTGATAAAGTAAAGCATTACAGAACAATTGCATTGCATATAATAAAGCGACAACCATATGGCTCCTGCCAGTTGCCGATAACTCGGTTACAAAACATGATCATCTCATACAATAAAATATAGCATCATGTCTTGACCATATCACATCACAACATGCCCTGCAAAAAAAGTTAGACGTCCTCTACTTTGTTGTTGCAAGTTTTACGTGGTTGCTACGGGCTGAGCAAGAACCGTTCTTACCTACCACTACTAGGGAAAAGCCTATACACAGAATTTTACCAGTAGCGTTGTACAAAATCAGGAGCGCACGTAAATAAACCGCGCTGCTGCTATGACTTTAGCAGTAGCGCGTACTAGCGAAAAGCGCTGCTACTACGTTTGAACTGGGCGCACATGGCTAGCCCAACCTAGCAGTAACGCGTATAATGGCCCAGCGCTACTGCTAATCTCCTTAGCTGCAGCGCGCTTACGTGTAAAGCGATGCTGCTAACGGAAATAAAATAAAGTGAAAAACAAGTAGAAAAGTAAATGAAAATGAAAGAAATAGAAAAAGGAGAAAGGGAAAAAATAAAATGTAAAGAAAAATAAAAGAAAAAAGGGAAAAAGGAGAAAGGAATAGCAGTAGCGGGTTCGGCAGAAAATCGCTATAGCTGCAGCGTGTATTCCAGAATGCGCTGTAGCTAACGTAGCAGTAGCGCCCTTTCTGGAACGCGCTACTGGTACTTCTGACTTAACCACGCGGTTCGTCCTTCCCCACGGCCACTTCATCCCCCAAATCAATTCCACTCTCGCCGCCGCCGTCGCCCCTCGGCCGCCGCGCGCTCTCCCCACGCCACCCTCGACCCCAGATTCAACGCCGGCCCCGCCCCCGACCTCAACGCCTCCCGGGACGCCGCCCCGGACGCCGGCCCCACCCCCCCGACCTCAACGCCGCCCCGGAGCCCCAACCACGACCTCGACGCCGCCTGCCCCTCCCTCGTCGCAGGCACTCGAGGTGAGCACGCCTGCTCCTCCCTCTCCCCTACCTCTGCCTAGGGTTTCTACCTCCATCAAATTAGTTAGGGTGGAAACGAATCGGATGCGGATGCGGCTCAAATGAGTTACGGTTCATGTAAGGGTGGAAACGAATCAAATTTCTAAGATGAATCAAAAAACGAGTAAAATTTGATCACTTATTTCACTTTATAGTTGGATAATTGGAATATCCGCTACCACTTTCCACCCCTATAGGTTCATCAAATTAGATGGTAACTAGGGCAGTAGTTCTTAGGTACTAATTAGTTAGTAAGAACTAGGTACTAATTAGGTACTAGAATATTTTTATTTATAGTAAGTTTATTTTTAGTAAGAACTAGTTGAATTAATAGAACTAGTTAGTAAGAACTTGTTGCTATTTTTTTAGTTAAAGCAATTTTCCCGCATCGGCGTGGACGATGCCTATCCCGCATCCTCGTCGTCGAGTCGGCGGAGGACGACACCTGCTTGACCAGATGGGCCATGTCCGGGACTGGGCTCCGCCGGGGTGGTACTGGGAGGCGCTACCTACCGGGGGGCGCAGGTTGGTGAGGAGCCAGCTTGTCGTTAATCCGAACCTTCTTTGGTGGCGGTCGCGTGGGCCAGTGACGGTCCAGAGGCTCGAGGACTCCGCGGAGGTGGTGCGTCACCGTGTCAGTGAGGAGGACGCGCACGTCCGTCGCTACTTGTTTGCGTTGGAGCACAGGTTCTCCAATACCTGGCAGGTTCTCCAGGGATCTCACTGGAGCTATGATCTCGTGATGGTTCCTTCTCTGTGGGTGATAATATTCGACGATGTACGGACGCATGAGATGATTTACTTTTGCTTATTGAATGCATGCCAATTTGAGTCTTATAAGATATTTTGAAATGTATATCTTGTGTTGCTCAATATCCAAGTGGCCGGTCATGTTTGCAGGTTACACCTCCGAGTGGCCTATGTTTTGCCGGAGTGTTGATTCATTTCCGTTCCGGCAAATTTCAGGCGCTCGATATATCCTATTTTAGCAAAGGTCATGCCAGATTTTTCCGTGAATTTTGGCATGACTTTTGCCAGAATATGTAGGAAATATCGAGTGCCCCGGATTTGTGTGTTGAGTATCCTGGTAGTTGTCTTCTATCGATTTTCAATTAATGTTTTTACTATGAACATAGGAAATGTCTGACAACAAAAAGGATTTTGGTATTTGCAAATACCGCGAAGACGAGCGCGGCCTGTGCGACGGAATCTTCCTAGATGATGATAGGCGCTTCAGCATCAAGCTGGACGAGAACTTCGAAGTGGATACAGTAAGTCACAACGACAAGTCTTTTTTCATAATTAAGCATGACATCTGCTTCATTTGCTTCAACTTATATTTTTTTTACTATTCTACTAGCGTATCCCCTGCCATGCAAGAGTTTTTGTATTGGATAAGATAGGTTTCGGTCATACTATGGAGGTAAAGAAAGTTTATTTGAAGACCGAGCATGGTTATATTTTCCATGCAAAATTATACAATTCAGACGACTACACCTATTTTGGATGCAAAACATGGCGAGCACTATGCAAGACTTATGCATTTCAGCCTGATATGGTTATCACCTTTGATATTCGTCCGGAAGATGATATTGAAGGTAATACCGACATCTGGGTCGATGTGCAGACACCTCCAGTTACACCAAAATGTAAGTTTCTCAACCATATTTATGTCTTTGATATTGTTTATTCAAAAATAGTTGACAACTAATTTGTATTGTCAGCTTATTTCGATGCAAGCAAACATGTCCAGCGCTTGGTAGACAGGACCTACTACTGTCCCGGGGCTGAACTAAACTGCAAGGAGCTAAGTCATTATGTTTCATGGCTTGAGGATCTTGATACCGTCAAGACAAATTTTCTTCCTGGACTTAGAAATCTTAGTACTGAAAACGTGCGACCAATAGTGTTCGTCATGAACTATGGTCACATCTATTTAGGAAGGATGGTAAGATTTTTACTATTTGTCCTCAATGCATCTTTTCCATACATTATTTGTGAAGCTAAACTTCATTGCTAAGTATGTGACCATACGATGTTCTTCAACAGGGACTCCCGATGAATGTTGTGCCTTATGGGATCGAGACTAAAGGTACCATGAGTATTATTAGCTTACGGCCAAGATATCCTACATGTTACTTTAGTGCATTCAAGATCAGCGATGAATGCTTAATAGTGCAAGACTGGACCAGATATGTGATGGGGGAGCGCAGACAAGTACTAGGGGGCAGCAAACAGATGTGCTACCCAAAATTAGGAGACAGGTTCATCTGCATGCTCCAACTTGATCAAGGAGGAGATCTACACATGTTTTATGTTATTTTACCTAAGAGAGAGCAGCAGGAGTGATTAGCTAGAAATGAGTTTGAGGATGATGATGTGCTACACTATTACTATGATAATAAAATAGCTAGTGTTGGTGGTAATGACTGATGATTATTATTATCTAGTGTTAGTGGTGATTAAATAAATATTGTTGGTGCTAATGATTATGATGATGATTAATTAGCTTGTGCTGGCGGATTAGATTCAAGTGGAGGCAACATGTGGTGCCCATCGAAAGTACTACTAGTCCAAACTAGATCAAGTTTGGATTAGTAGTATACTTTTGACATGCACCACATATTGCCTCCACTTGTACCTAATCCACCTTCATTTGACACACTGTTATGGACATAATGATGTAAACCTCATAACTGGTATTGTACCAATATTTGTACGATGGCGCATAAATACACTAAAAATAAAAAAATAAAAAAACAATACTAGTAGCGATGGAAAGAAAACACGCTGCCAGTAGTTACATTAGCAGCAGCGTGGGAGTGAACAAGCGCTACAGCTATTTGTCCTAGCAGTAGCGCGTGCGGCACGCGTTACTGCTAAGCAATAGCTGTAGTGCCTTATTAGTAGCGCGCCTACCCGCGCTACTAGTGAGCACAAAACCAGCGCTACTGCTAGGGTTTTCCCTAGTAGTGTACGCATCAAAACCACAATGATAGTTCGTCAAGTTAGTGCTGTTTTAACCTTCTCAAGGACCGGGCGTAGCCACACTCGGTTCAACTAAAGTTGGAGAAACTGACACCCGCTAGCCACCTATGTGCAAAGCACGTCGATAGAACCAGTCTCGCGTAAGCGTACGTGTAATGTCGGTCCGGGCCGCTTCATCCAACAATACCGCCAAACCAAAGTATGACATGCTGGTAAGCAGTATGACTTGTATCGCCCACAACCCACTTGTGTTCTACTCGTGCATATAACATCTAGGCATAAAACCTGGCTCGGATGCCACTGTTGGGGAACGTAGTAATTTCAAAAAAATTCCTACGCACACGTAGGATCATGGTGATGCATAGCAACGAGAGGGGAGAGTGTCGTCCACGTAACCTCGTAGCCTGTTAAGCGGAAGCGTTATGACAACGCGGTTGATGTAGTCATACGTCTTCACGATCGACCGATCCTTAGTACCGAACGTACGGCACCTCGGCGTTCAGCACACGTTCAGCTCAGTGACGTCCCGCGAACTCATAATCCAGTACAGCTCAGGGAAGAGTTTCGTCCGCACGACGGCGTGGTGATGATGTTGATGAAGTTACCGCAGCAGGGCTTCGCCTAAACACCGCTACAGTATGACCGAGGTGGATTATGGTGGAGGGGGGCACCGCACACGGCTGGGAGAGATCTTTGTGATCAACTTGTGTCTAGAGGTGCCCCCCTGCCCCTGTATATAAAGGAGCAAGGGGGAGCCCGGCCCTTGTTGGCGCGCCAGGAGGAGGAATCCTCCTCCTAGTATGAGTAGGATTCGTCCCTTTCCTACTCCTACTAGTAGGGGGAAAGGAAGGGAGAGAAAGAGAAGGAAAGGGGGGAGCCGCCCCCCTCTCCTAGTCCAATTCGGACAAAGGGGAGGGGGTGCGCTACTTGCCCTAGGCCGGCCCCTCTCTCTTTCCCTTATGGCCCAACAAGGCCCATTAGCCCCCGGGGGGTTCCGGTAACCCCTCCGGTACTCTGGTAAAATCCCGATTTTACCCGTAATTCTTCCGATGTCCAAATGTAGGCTTCCAATATATCAATCTTTATGTCTCGACCATTTCAAGACTCCTCGTCATGTCCGTGATCATATCCGGGACTCCGAACTATCTTCGGTACATCAAAACATATAAACTCATAAAACCGATCGTCACAGAACTTTAAGCGTGTGGACCCTACGGGTTTGAGAACTATGTAGACATGACCGAGACATATCTTCGGTCAATAACCAATAGTGGAACCTGGATGCTCATATTGGTTCCTACATATTCTACGAAGATCTTTATCGGTCAAACCGCATAACACTATACGTTGTTCTCTTTGTCATCGGTATGTTACTTGCCCGAGATTCGATCGTCGGTATCCCAATACCTAGTTCAATCTCGTTACCGGCAAGTCTCTTTACTCATTTCGTAATGCACTATCCCGCAACTAACTCATTAGTTGCATTGCTTGCAAGGCTTATAGTGATGTGCATTACCGAGAGGGCCCAGAGATACCTCTCCGACAATCGGAGTGACAAATCCTAATCTTGATCTATGCCAACTCAACAAGTACCATCAGAGACACCTGTAGAGCACCTTTATAATCACCCAGTTACATTGTGACGTTTGGTAGCACACAAAGTGTTCCTCCGGTATTCGGGAGTTGCATAATCTCATAGTCATAAGAACATGTATAAGTCAGGAAGAAAGCAATAGCAGTAAACAGAAACGATCAAGTGCTAAGCTAACGGAATCGGTCAAGTCAATCACATCATTCTCCTAATGATGTGATCCCGTTAATCAAATGGCAACTCATGTCTATGGTTAGGAAACATAACCATCTTTGATCAACGAGCTAGTCAAGTAGAGGCATACTAGTGACATTCTATTTGTCTATGTATTCACACATGTACCATGTTTCCGGTTAATACAATTCTAGCATGAATAATAAACATTTATCATGAAATAAGGAAATAAATAATAACTTTATTATTGCCTCTAGGGCATATTTCCTTCAAACACCCCTTCATTAACGGAACCAGGTGGCATTTTCCAAGTTTATTTAGCTGGGAGCGCCCAGGGAGCTGCATTATTCCCAAGCCGCGTGGGTCCGTCCCTGTGGAATGTATCCCTTCTTTTTATGTCTTTAGCTTACCTTGTTGGGGGCGCCCCTTGGGCTGCATCATCCCCAAGCCGCTCGGGCCGGACCCAGTGACGCGTATCGTTCATGCATTTACTTGAGCTAGTTTGCCTTTCATGCTTAATCTATCTATGATTATCACCTGCTTGATTGTCGCCCACCGCGGGAGCCGCGCGCTGGTCATCTTTCTTTAGGACCCTTCACGTGAGAGCGTTAGGCACGGCGTCTGTGCTCTGGTCCGTCCCTGCAGCGTCGATAAATCCAACGGCTGAGCTCTATCTGGTGGGCCGGTCTCGTTCACGTCACCTCCTGGGGCCGTTGGTGCTTGGCTTTCTCACGCGATAACCTTAGAAGATTCGTTCGATGCAGGCTGTCTAACCACCTCACAGGACCAACACAATGAACAAGAATCAAGATCAGGCGCAACCCGCCTTGAGGTAGGGCCTCGTGAGTCCCGCGCTGGCTCACGAGTGCCCAGACACACCTCGTCTAGCCCTGCCGTGCAAGCCACGTGTCAGGGCGGGGCTGTACACACCCCGGGGGCTCTCCGCAGTAGGGAGTCCCCTCCCACGTACTAGAGGCGGATCGGCAATCACCATGGCGATTGGTGCCCTTCCTCGCACTAACTTGTAGGAACTTCCTGAAGGCTACAGCAGGCGGTACCACGAACTCTCTCTCTCTTTTCCCGTGCGATTCGCTTGCACGTTAAAAGGGGGGCACCTGAGCATCGCGACTCAGGAGCTTTTACTGGCTCTCCAGCCCTCACCCCCTGGCCTTGACCACGACATCGCGACCTGGCATACCAGCGGCGGCTGAGCTCGCTCGAGGGCCGGGACCCGAGGACATAGAGCACCAGGAAGAACATGGAGAAGAGGGGGAGGCCCGCACGGACCTAACCTAGCTACTCAGCAGCGGACGACGCCCAAGCCTGGCATCTCGCCAAGGACCAACCCTGGATTGCCAAGATAAGTTTCACGCTTGGGTCAACCAATCGCTACAGCGTAGAGTTCTCATCTGTGTTGCCCAGATGGGGCGACGTAGTCTCCCTCTCTTACCTCTAGGTGGTCGCTTGCGCGCCAAAGGGGACCTCCTGAGCATCGCGTCTCGGGGGCTCTTACTGGACCTCGGGCCGCTCACCTCCTGGCCTTGACCACGGCATCGCGACTTGGCATACCAGCGACAACTGAAGGGGAAAGGGGAAACAGGAAAGGGGACCAGGACCTGTCAGCGTAGAGCACCACGCCATCGTGAGGTTGGAAAGGGGAAACCGAGCCGGAACAGAGCACGCACATGCACAACTTCATAATAAGGATAATATCAACAAAAGACATTACAGACACCTTAGACGCCCCAGCAGGGTACTTTTTAATTCCTCGCAGGGGACAAAAGGAAGGGAATCCCTAGGAGATCTATCTACACACGCCGAACGACACCGGGGCCATCATCAACAGTGGGCCACGAGAGCCCGGCGCCAACCCCATCCAGATCATCGATGGCGACGGCCAGACGCTGCAACCTTGCTCCAGGCCTGACGGGAGCTCGGGGCACGTAGCTGTCGTCGCTCGTCTCCGGAGACTCTAAGAGCTCGGGAGAGTCGCTGGACCACCAGGAGCCACCACTGTCGCTGGAGGAGCTGCAGGCGAGGCATGCGGCAGGCCCAGCGCCCGCCGCTGCGCCGTCCTGGCGACCTCGTCGAAGACCTTGAAGAACACCATGGAGGCGCCATCATACTCGAAATGGATCGCGAGGGCGCCCTCCATGCGGTAGACTCGGGCAATCTCGCCCCAGCCTCGGGTAATGAGATCCTCCCGGAGGCGATGGCTTTAGTTGCCGCTCCAGTCGCCAGGGCGTCGCAGTCGGCATGCTGCAGCCAAAGCTCGAGGGGCCCCCTTGGCGGCATCTCTGCAGAGAAGAAGGAAGGGAAGCGAATCCAAGTGCTCGGGGGCATCGCTGCCCACAGCACGAACTCGTACGAGGAGTCTGCAGCGTGGACCCTTGGGCGACGACGTGCGCCTCCGCGGCACGGCAACCTCGGCCCTGGCGCGGGCGGCGGCGCTCATCGCTCCTCCCTCCGGAATCATCGGCGTGAGCATACAAGGGCAACGGGTACCCAGGAGGCGGCCTCTCATACCACAGCCGAGACACCACCGGCCTCAAGACCATTTCTCGGCGATGGGACCTCCTCTTCTTCGGTGGGAGCAGCTCGGGCTCATTGAGGGGAGCCTTGCCCTTCTCCGCGGCCGAGAACCTCCGAATGGGTGCTATGACTGCACCAGCAAGGAGTGGAGCAAGGAAGGAGAAGAAGCGAGAGAGGCAGAGGAGAGACGGGTGATGGGGCTCCGCCCCACTCCCCATTTATAGCCAAAGGGAGGCCAACCGCTGGCCTCCGCGATCTAAGGTAATAATGATGGCTTTTCCTTGCATGCAGCAGGGACTCGTCAAGTCGGGCAGTAGCCGAGGCTGCATGGGGAAGCAGAAACGCCCACGTCCAATCAATCACCACGCGTCGAGCAAGGCCGCAGGCTATTGGGGCCCGCGGTGCTCCGCACTTGCCCCTTGGCTTCGCCTCGAAGCCAAGCCCGAGCGCGCCTTGGGCCCGGGGGCTACTGTCGGCGTTCTGGGAACGGGTGTCCCCAGACTTGCCTGCCTGCGGCCCACGGCGTGGATCTGCAAATGGGACCGTACGACCCATCTTCACCAACAAGCATTCAAGACCCTCGCGAGGGGCCAAGCCTCGCAAGGTGGGCGACACAAGACCTTCTCAGGAGCGGCCTCACCAGGCTGGCTCGTGAGGGGCGAAGAGATCAAGGCCAGGCAAACCTCATGAGGTTCCAATGACGCGAGCCATGATGATCGAGACTAGGCGGGCGCCAGTGCTCACAGTGTCCTTATTTCCTCTTTGGTGCTAAGGAGGCACGCGCAGATGAAGAGTACTGAGGTGTCAAGCAAAGGTTTCCATATCGGTGCAACAAGACCAAGACCAGCAGGACGGTATGACGGAGGTCACCGTGGAGCCCAAGACGGTGTCATCACCAGAGCCTTTGGTAGGCGAAGACTGCTTTTGTCAGGATAACTTGTACTAGTTGTCCCCTTTCAAATTGGCCATTGTTGGCTTCCTTCCCGCTCAATATTTGGGGGAGAGGACTAGGGCCTCTATAAATAGGATTAGCCACTACAGCTGTGGGGGGGATCAACCTCATCTTAGATCTGAGCCACCACATCCTTAGCCACACACCAACCAAGCACAAGAACACCTCACCTCAGGAGGCTGTTCTTCCCCTTGTACTGTTCATCATCAGCCCAAAAGGCAATCCACCACACCACACTGGAGTAGGGTATTACACCGCAACGGTGGCCCGAACCAGTATAAATCTTGTGTCTCTTGTGTTGCGAGTTCGTCGAGCTAGCCTTTGAGATCGCGAAGTGCTTGAGGGCGTGATCGGTGAGGGAGAGATCTTCGCGCGCACCCCAGTGTTCGAACCTTAAGGGTTTTGCCGGAACCCGAAATCCGACAAATCTTTCCTACCCTGGCAATATTCTCTAGATTCAATATTAATCTTCCTACCAACCGTATAAATATTTTTAACTTTTAAGAGAGCTTTCCAGTAAGGGGAGTCTGAGAATCTAGGCCCAACAGAGGCCACGGACTTATTTCTCAGGTATCACGCGCGCACAATATCTTGCCACATCCCATTTTGAGTCTCAAGTTTCCACCACCACTTAACCATCAAGCTAATATTTCTTTTACGTAGATCTTTAACCCCCAAACCACCTTTCTCTTTGGATCTACAAATCCTGCTCCATTTAACAAGGTAATATGTTCTCTTCTTATTACACCCTTGCCAAAAGAACATATTGCCAAGGTAATATGTTGTAACAAACATAACTTCAGTTTTATACACCAACAAATCACCTAAGAAAAGTACCCCATCAACCATGAAAGCAAAGCGAAAAAGAAAATGACATGAAAAACATATGTGCAAGTATCAAATTTAGTGTCTCAGTGATCATCCTAAATACTCCCATTGCACGTCTAGCTATCCATCCATGAAACCCCCATTTCTCTAGCTTCCCAGTGTGAACTTCATGCAGATGGGTAGGTTAACCTTAGCAAGAGAAAGCAAGGAAGAAGGGAACATCCATATACCATCCCCATAGATAAAACCAGAGGCAACTGCAGGCATCAGCAACATCCAAGAAAAGAAGGGAACATCCAGTGTGTTGGGGGGCTGTGCCCCCTCCCCCTCCCCCAGCTTTGACAGGAGTAGCGACCGATGTTGCAAAGATGATGGATTCAGACATATTGATGTAATGCTTTGTAAAGTCTTGGTGAATAATTAATAAAATGGTTGCATGCATCTTCCAATGCAGAGGTCGGGATCATCCTCTTTTTCTAAAAAAGATGTCCTGTGTTGTAACAAACAGTTTTTTTTCGAACCAGGCTATACCCCTTTTCATGGCAAATGAACGAAAATACAACTGTTCTACAAATATTCCAGGTGAAGGAAAGAGTTAGAGCAAGTTCGAGCACTGCGAGAAAACCCACTTGCATTCGCCCGCCGTCGAGACGAACGCCATGGAGCGAAAATCTAGGCAGCACAACTCCAATCCCAAAGCTAAGTCTAATTATTACAACCCAAAACAAGTGGAGCGGGAGACCAACAAAATAGAACCAGGGACCAACATATCTAACCGCAAGCAGAACTAGGTAGACCAAATCAATCCATCAGAAGTATCACCGCAGTAGACCCGGCTACTCTCCTTTAATCGGTCATCTAGCGGCGGCGCGCAGCTTCATCAAACGCATCATGCTCGATCTGACCATCTCAGCACCAACGCGTAGTTCCTTAGCATCATCCCCTTGCTGAAAACCGGCCCAATACAGCAAAAACGAACACATGAAAAAACAATCTGAAAAGGGTCTTAATCCGTTTCTTCTCAAAAGTAACGCGGTTACGAG
Organism: Triticum urartu; assembly: GCF_003073215.2. Taxonomy (NCBI): domain Eukaryota; kingdom Viridiplantae; phylum Streptophyta; class Magnoliopsida; order Poales; family Poaceae; genus Triticum; species Triticum urartu. Next base: position 421,970,074 of record NC_053027.1, read on the forward strand.
CCAACCAGATGGCTCAACAAGCAGCTGCAAGGCCCATAGTGTAGTACTTCTCTCCTGCAGGGAGGAAGGTATGACACCACGCGAAATATTGTTAATAATTGTTCGGACAACTATGAGTACCTAGTACCACCCCAACAGATCGCCAAACAACTGTAGCCACCGGACAAGTAAAAAACAAATGTTGGAAAGATTCCAATTCGCTGCAAAAGGAACAGCTAGGATTTCCTAGTCGTTTTTTCTTTTTCATAACTTGTCTAGTAAGGACTGCATCCCGCAACAACTGCCATAAAATTGATCTTGATTTTAAGGGGGATTTTTTCCTTCCATATCCTTCTATAATGGCACCCGCTAAGGGGACTTTCAAGCCATTTATACATAGATTTGGTAGAGAATTTACCACTCTTACTAAGCCCCCAATACACCCGATCACTACCCTCAGTCAAGTGAATATTAGATATGGTTTTACACATAACATCCCGCTGCCCAAGCAGGCCAGGAGTAAGCCTTCATCTGAAGAAGGTGCAAACATCAACAAAACCAAACTTATCTACAGTACATTCTTGGATGTTGCAAATGTGGAACAACAGGGGGTATTGCTCCTGAAATGGGATCAACCCTTTGATCGAATCTTTCCTACCCTGGCAATATTCTCTAGATTCAATATTAATCTTCCTACCAACCGTATAAATATTTTTAACTTTTAAGAGAGCTTTCCAGTAAGGGGAGTCTGAGAATCTAGGCCCAACAGAGGCCACGGACTTATTTCTCAGGTATCACGCGCGCACAATATCTTGCCACATCCCATTTTGAGTCTCAAGTTTCCACCACCACTTAACCATCAAGCTAATATTTCTTTTACGTAGATCTTTAACCCCCAAACCACCTTTCTCTTTGGATCTACAAATCCTGCTCCATTTAACAAGGTAATATGTTCTCTTCTTATTACACCCTTGCCAAAAGAACATATTGCCAAGGTAATATGTTGTAACAAACATAACTTCAGTTTTATACACCAACAAATCACCTAAGAAAAGTACCCCATCAATCATGAAAGCACAGTGAAAAAGAAATTGACATGAAAAACATATGTGCAAGTATCAAATTTAGTGTCTCAGTGATCATCCTAAATACTCCCATTGCACGTCCAGCTATCCATCCATGAAACCCCCATTTCTCTAGCTTCCCGGGCGAACTTCATGCAGACGGGCGGGTTAACCTTAGCAAGAGAAAGAAAGGAAGAAGGGAACATCCATATACCATCCCCACAGATAAAACCAGAGGCAACTGCAGGCATCAGCAACATCCAAGAAAAGAAGGGAACATCCAGTGTGCTGGGAGGGCTGTGCACCCCCCCTCCCCCAGCTTTGAACCAACTTATGAAGACATTGTTTTTAGGAGGACATAGATGAAAACATTTTTAGCCTTTGGCCCCTTCAAACACTCATATTTTGTCATTGGCCCCCAACAGAATACGTCTAGCTCCGCCACTGCTAACCGATTATCTTCAGTGACTTCTCAGTTCTCACACACAGATTACTACTTTGATTCGTATATATACACTACTATAAAATGTCAAGTACAATCAAACAATGCTTTGTCTAGTAACAAACATAGCTTTAGTTTTATACACCAACAGAACACCTAAAGAAGTACCTCATCAATCATGGAAGCCCAGTGAAAAAGAAAAGAACATCAGAAACATATGTACAAGTATCAAATTTAGTGTCCCAGGGATCATCCCAGATCCATCCATGAAATGGCCGTTTCTCTAGCTTCCCGGTGTGAACTTCATGCAGATGGGCGGGTTAACCTTAGCAAGAGAAAGCAAGGAAGAAGGGAACATCCATATACCATCCCCACAGATAAAACCAGAGGCAACTGCAGGCATCAGCAACATTCAAGAAAAGAAGGGAACATCCAGTGTGCTGCCCCCCCCCCCCCCCCCCCCCCCCCCCCCCCACCAGCTTTGAACCAACTTGTGAAGACATTATTTTTAGGAGGACTTAGATAAAAACATTTTTGGCCTTTGGCCCCTTCAAACACTCATATTTTGCCATTGGCCCCCAGCAGAATACGTCTAGCTCCGCCACTGCTGACCGATTATCTTCAGTGACTTCTCAGATCTCACACACAGATTACTACTATGCTTCGTATATATACAGTACTATAAAATGTCAAGTACAATCAAACAATGCTTTGTCTAGTAACAAACATAGCTTTAGTTTTATACACCAACAGAACACCTAAAGAAATACCTCATCAATCATGGAAGCACAGTGAAAAAGAAAAGAACATCAGAAACATATGTACAAGTATCAAATTTAGTGTCTGAGGGATCATCCTAGATCCATCCATGAAATGGCCGTTTCTCTAGCTTCCCGGTGTGAACTTCATGCAGATGGGCGGGTTAACCTTAGCAAGAGAAAGCAACGAAGAAGGGAACATCCATATACCATCTCCACAGATAAAACCAGAGGCAACTGCAGGCACCAGCAGCGTGGCCTCCTTTCTCTTCATCTTGTGCCAGCTGAAGACTACCAAGCTCCCTACACACATGTCGACGGCAAAGTTGGCGCCAACTAGGAACGGCACAGCCATCGCCATCGGAAGGGGAACGTACTTCCGGTACTTCTGCGTCGAGAAGTCCCTCAGAAGGTTGACGAGCACAGAAAATGCGAAGCAAGCTGCAGACAGCTCGAGGCAACGCTTTGGCAGTGCAGAGAAGCCCTCGACGCCGAGAATGGCCATGTTCCGGTATATCAGCGCGTACGGGGCCTTCCAGTACCCGTCCGGGTTTCCAATATCAAATGCTTTGTAGAAGAGCAAGAATGTAGACGGCGCGATGATGCAGCCCATGACTGTACCAATGGCCTGCCCGACAAGCAGTGATCTCGGTGATGTCAGTGTCAGATGGCCCGTCTTGTAGTCATGCATCAGATCTGCGGAGACTTGCACTAGCTGCTTCACTATCGCACAACCAACAAGGCCGGCAATGACACCATCATCCTTCCCTCCCCAGGCTGCAAAGATGAAGAGAGCAATCTTGCCATAATTATAGCTCATGCTCATGTCAGTGAGCCCAGCTCCATAGGCATTGGAGAACCCCAGCACGGGAGCAAGCACATAAGCTACAATGACATAGTACCACTTGGCCTGCCAGAACATTGTCGGTATGACAATTATAGCAATGATGCTTAATGAGGCATATCCGGCATACGCTAGCCAGTTTGGAATGTATTCCCTGGTGAAGACCTCATTGCGCTGCAAATCATCAAATGAAACTGTATCCTCGTTTGCCGCTGCAATTCACTCAGCATTAGCTAAAGCTTTGGTGACAAAATGTGGAATTAATTAATTTTGCAGTGCATATTTACCTCTCTTAACATGTTTACGGTTGGATTGTGCATGCAGACTCTTAGCAGTGATGCCTGTGAGTTTGATGAAGTGATAGAGGCCATCCCCCATGATCAGAGCTACACACATGAAGGACTGCACATAAAAGCACATTAAAGGTTGTACGAAAGTACAGGGTGTCGTGTAGATTCATTTGAAATTACCAAGTGATTTATCAAGCAAACCTTGTAACCAAACAAGCTTGTCATGCTGCTTTCTGGTACATTTGCCGGGTACCAAATGCCCTTTTGTTTGCTGATGAGTGGCCACATTATTCCCCAAGAAAGTACCGCACCGAAAAGTGTGGATAGGTTTACAAGGTGTGAGCAGATCATCCCCGCGCCGACATATGTGAGACTAAAATCAAAGAAGAACCTGATAGTTGAAAGAGTCAAGAGTTAGGAGAATTAGGCATGAGACAAATTAGCATGAAAACAGAACTATGAGCAATGGGCAACCCATAGGGTATACGTTTGTTTCCAAGCCTTTAGACCAAAAGTAGGGAATTGTAGAAACCCACAACTCTGGCCACCTGTGTAGAACCATTGGAAGAAGCTCCACAGGAGGCTGATCACGAAGCTCCTCACAAATCCACGGACCTGCATTCTGACATGAGAGATGAAGTCAGGCCATGAATTCACCATGTATCGTCAAGACTGATGATTTTTTCAGCATATGTGGGACAAGAGGCTTGTACTTTGCGTTCTTTTCTCCTTGAGGGGTATGGAACCCGTTTATGAGTACAGCAGTTGCAGTCCCGCTTGGATAAGTCAATTTGTAATCTATGACCAAAGCCTGAAATGGGATGCAAATCATCGGAGGAGACACAAAAATATACGGTCATAAATGGTGTTTTACATGTATGTCTTCATCACAGCAACTAAAATTATTGCTTTATCTTACAAAAACATGTATGCCTTCAAACCTGTAGCAGCATATTTTTTGTGCGAGTATATAAGATGATAAATTGAGAAAGGGTGTGTAAGTCTGTCACATTTAACCTACGAGTTTCCTCTTTTCATTCTACAAATTTAGTTCAGTTTACCATTGGTCAATGCTAACGAAAATGTGACATGGAGTACAAAACTAGAGTAGAATGTAAAGCACATGGTACTGTGAACCCGGGGAAAGAAAGTCCTGAATTTGCAGAGACAGAGCTGATGATACGTTGAACGATTTTAGCACACCTTTCTGAGCGGAAGCAAGTTGAGGAGCCCCACGAAGCTAATGGCTAGTAGGAATCCGGCCATCCACCCGAACCCGGGCTCCTTATAGCTCACCGGCGCGTTGCCCGGCGTGCTCACCCCGGCAAGCTCGTACGTCTTCTTGTTCAGAGCCAGCAACGACGACCCGAACCCACCTGCGCGCACAATATTCCCCATGTTGTAGATGCAGCCGTGGACTAATTGAGAAAGACCCGGCGGGATGCTAAACGGAGTGGTGCCGGGAGGAGAGGCGGGGGCGCGCACCGCCGAACCCCATGGTGTAGCAGGCGACGGCGCAGGTCTGGACGACGGTGTTCTCCTGCCGGGTGAAGGGGCGGGAGGGCACGCCGAGGCGCCCAAGCACGTGCGTCCACCCGCGGAGCGCGAGGAACGCGAGCAGCGCGGCGGAGACGTTGAGCGTGGGGATGATGCCCGTGGAGAGCGCGAGCTTGAGGATGATGACGGTGAAGACGAAGCCGATGAGCAGCGCCGCCACCAGGCCCCGCGCCGTTATCTGCTCGCGCCACGGCGGCACGCGCTCCTCGTGCTGCGCGGACGCGGCCGGCACCGGCTCCACGCCGCCGCCGGCCTCGCACCGTTCAATCTCGGTCGCCACGCCCCGCGCGGGAGTGACTTCCATGGAGGCTGTCCGTCGGCGGCACCAGCCTGGCAGAAGGCTCTCACCACAGGCCGGAGAGTAGCAAACACCACTCCAACACCAACGCCACAATATAGGAACTTCAACGCAAAAAGCTTGTCCTACACTAAGCAACAAAACCACGTCTTAGACCAACGCCGGTCACCTCCAAAAAACAATAACTTCAAAAGACAACTCTTGATTGCCTAAAAGAGTTTGACAGGTGGGCGGCGACCACTCTTGATTGTTTGAAAGAGTTGGCAGGTAGATGTCGAGACTCAGAGAACCCTGAAAAAAGTTATTATTTTGGACTCACCAACGATGACGTACATAGCGTCCCTGTCGAATAATGTAGAACCGCGGCGAGCACTAAAGAAATACCAACTGGGACCTCCAAGCCATTTCTCCTAAAGCAATGCTCTCAACAAAGAAATGATGTTGAGGACGCCGCCATCACCAATCCAAAGGTGTACTTAGACTTTTGCCCAGTAACATCTAATCAAGTTATTTATTTGGATAGGCGGGGGAATAAGCATAAGTACAACATCTCGATCTCTGCAAACCAGAAAAACAGTCCAATAGTAAATGGACTACCACCATGCTCCAAATCACGGATCCAAGGAAGATTTCAACCATGGATTAGTGCCGAAGAGGAGTGCATTGAGTGAGCTCGTGAGAAACATGTCATCACTACTATGCACCTACCAGAGACGATCAAGGTCAAGAGGCGAACAAACGAGAGACAGAGCCAACATGAAACCCAGGTGGATAGCGAGGCCCAACAACGTCACAAGGCCCGGCCCAGCCCAGAGATTAAGCGCTCCAACAATACAAGAAGGTGCGACTGGCATGTGGAGGGGGCAATCAAGAATAGTGTACCGAGCCTCAGTCTATCCTTCCCCTACTTTTCTTCCTCCTCAAGTTGTCGCGTCGGCATTTCTTCTCCAATTCCGGCATGACGCCGCGAACCCTGTATCGATTATGGTGTATAATCGAGTGAGGGTCGTGACATCAGATATCAGAGACATCTCAATCCACAACATCCTTCGAATCAGCCGGGTAAATCCCTGCGTGAGGCCGAATTGGGGGAAAATTTTCCCCGATCCATCAGTTCGAGCAACGGGTCGGTAGATTTCGGGGCGCAGGATCTGAGCGGAGGCGTCCAGGGTGATCATGAAGAAGGTGGTGGAGGAGATTGCGCAGACGTGCAAGAAGAGTGAGGTGGCGGCCGCATCCATCCAGTTGCCGCTCACCACAGCCCAGAACCTAGGAGCCTGGATTCTGATAGTGGATTCGACCATGGAGGTACTTCACATCTCCATCGAGGTGGTGGCGGTGGGGGGGGGGGTCACGTCACGACGCTGGAATCCGGTACCTCGCTGATGACTCCACAACAGCCTCATGGGCAGCGACCCACGAGCAACAACAATGCTGAAGCACACCAGGGTGATGCGATTTGGGCGCCCTTGGCCCCAGCGCCCGCCCTGGTTAGGGGTAAGAAAAACTTTCCCCAAACTCCGGTTCGATTCGAGTTGGGGGTTTAGTCTGGCATGGAGGAGAGTGAGAGATCCAGTAGCAGGAGTCGGTTTGGATAGTCTCACATGACAAAGATAGATTTCCTCGTTTTCATGGGGGAAATTCTCGATGGTGGAAAGGAGTGTGTGAAAAATATTTTTCCATGTATCATGTGCCTAGAGACACTTGGGCAACGTTTGCCACCATGCATTTCCCAGGCAATGCAATTCTGTGGTTGCAAACTTATGAGGCAGACACTAGTGTAGAAACGGGATATAGTGTCGGTTCATGAGGCCCTTTAGTACCGGTTCTGGAACCGGAACTAAAGGGCGGGGACTAAAGGTTCCCCCCTTTAGTCCCGGTTCAACACGAAGCGGGGCCAAAGGGCCACCACGTGGCACGAGCCCGCGCCGGGGGCTGGGAGACCTTTAGTCCCGGTTGGTAACACCAATCGGGAGTAAAAGGTTTAGGGGTTTTGGTTTTATGATTTATTTTTCCTTTAATTTTGTGTTTCCATTTAATTTTTTCATTTGCTGGTATTTTACGATACTACATATTGTACACGTTATGCATATATATATAAATAGAATTTCTCATAGAACCTATATATATATATATATGACAAATGTTTCCTACAAGCAGTGGTAGTTACCACCACTTGCATTTTGTATGTTGTATATAGTATCTGTCGAAACTGAGTGTATGTATATGTAGTATTGTCGGTGTCAAAACCTACGGATCTCGGGTAGGGGGTCCTGAGCCGTGCGTCTAAGGCGGATGGTAACAGGAGGCAGGGGACACGATATTTACCCAGGTTCGGGCCCTCTTGATGGAGGTAATACCCTACGTCCTGCTTGATTGATCTTGATGATATGAGTATTACAAGAGTTGATCTACCACGAGATCGTAGAGGCTAAACCCTAGAAGCTAGCCTATGGTATGATTGTATGTTGTCCTACGGACTAAACCTTCCGCTTTATATAGACACCGGAGGGGGCTAGGGTTACACAAAGTCGGTTACAAGGGAGGAGATCTACACATCCGTATCGCCAAGCTTTCCTTCCACGCCAAGCTTGCCTTCCACGCCAAGAAGAGTCGGTTACAAGGGAGGAGATCTACGGGACGAAGTCTTCAATCTTGTATCTTCATAGTCCTGCAGTCCGGCCAAAGGATATAGTCCGGCTGTCTGGAGACCCCCTAATCCAGGACTCCCTCAGTAGCCGCTGAACCAGGCTTCAATGACGATGAGTCCGACGCGCAGATTTGTCTTCAGCATTGCAAGGCGGGTTCTTCCTCCGAATACTCCATGGAAGATTTTGGACACAAGGACAGTCTCCGGCTCTGCAAAACAAGTTTCACATACCACCGTAGAGAGAATAATATTTCCACAAATATAATCTGCTGACACGCTTGACAGCATGACATCATACTGCGGCCTAGTCATTATTCGAACCGTTTTTCTCAACCAGCACTGCACATATCGAGGCGGTTTTCTTGACACATCTTGTCAAAGCAGAGATCGTGTCCCCTTATCACGGGATTCTCATCAATACGGGTATGGGTAACCCAACCGTACCATCAATTACGGCGTTCGGGGAATAAGCGATTTTACCAGGTATGTGGGGAGGCGTATCGCCTCTTACGCCCTTATAAAGGGACAAAGATTCACCCTTTTTACCCACGCCTTCTCCCTCCTTGCTTATCCATTCTCATGCACTCGAGCTCCAGTGCCCAAGTTCGCGTATTTCTTCTCAAACCACTCCAAGCATGTCCGGAGCGGGAGGCAAGTGGATGGTCTCCTCCGTCATGGAGGAGCACGTCGCAAAGCTACGGGAAGCCGGATATCTGGCCGCGGACATCGCGCACCGGCTACCAGATGCGGGGCAGATCATCCCTACGCCCGCAGCCCATGAGAGGGTAGTTTTCCTTACCCACTTTGTCCGCGGACTGGGATTTCCCCTTCACCCGTTTGTCCACGGGCTCATGTTCTACTACGGGCTGGATTTTTCATGATCTGGCCCCCAATTTCATCCTCAACATCTCGGCGTTTATCGTCGTGTGCGAGGCCTTCCTCCGCATCAGGCCCCACTTCGGCCTGTGGCTGAAGACCTTCAATGTTAAACCGAAGGTGGTGGTCGGCCAGCAAGCGGAGTGCGGAGGCGCCATTGTGGGCAAAATACCTAACGTCATCTGGCTCGAAGGCTCCTACGTGGAGACCATAAAGGGGTGGCAATCGGGGTGGTTCTACATCACTGAGTCGCGCGACACCAACTAGGTTGAGGCCCCCGAATTTCGATCCGGAATCCCCACGCGGCTCACCTCTTGGAAAGAGAAGGGCATGTCCTGGGGTTCCCCAGTAGAGCTGACCGGACTCCAGACCTGCATCAAGAACATGATGAGCAAGAAAATCAAGCTCGTCAACGTGGTCCAGGTCATGCTCTTTCGCCGGATTCTCCTGTGTCAACGACGGGTATTCAATTTGTGGGAGTTCGACCCGGCCGAGCACCAGACGTTGCGAGAGCTCTTCGACACGACTCACAAGGACGTCTAGAAGGTGCTGCTCAAGGGTGTTGAGGCACCTCCTCCCCTTACCAAGGACCGCGGACTCAGCGCAAAGCGCCACGCCAATCCGGTAAGTTTTTGTATCTCACAGGATATTTATTTGCCCCAGTTTTAATCATGTGCGGGATCTATGCTTCCATGCCATTAACAGGACTGGGTGGAGACAGCGGAGCGGATCAATTGCCCAGCCCCCCTGCTTGAAGATCCTGCAGATGCTCTCCTAACGGAGATGCTGGTTCCGGCGCCTTACGAGGTGCCGGCGAAGAAGGCCACGGGGACCCGAGAGGGTCTCCAGCGCAAGGTTATATCAGACTCATCGTCCGATAACTCCGACGCGCCCTCCTCCCACGAAAACAAGGAGGAGGAAGAGGAAAGTTCTCCCCCCTTAGCTAGGGGAGACAAGAAAAGGAAGGCCAACCCAACCGGGGAGGCCGAAGGGTCCAAGAAGGGAAAGACCCTCCTTCCGGACTGCTCCACGACGGCCGCCTACAGCGGCGACGAGTGGTTACCCAGGGAGAAGCCCATGGAGAAGTCGTAAGTATCCGGATACCATAGTAATTCATGGTATGTTTTATTGCACTGCTTCTTCTTACGCCGAATATGATTATGCAGTCCGTCCCGAGCCCGTCTTGACGTATCTTTGTCGGATGGTTCTTTGGACTCGTCGGATATGAATAGCGATTCACTTCCGACCGCCTCCACCCCTTGCCCTACGGATAACGTCGAGGTGTTGTCTAAAAAGGCACCGAGCTGAGGGGAGGTGGTCCTGGGGGCGCCTCGAGGCGACCTTCCGGACCCTGGGCGCAAAGGGAGCAAGACTCCCACGGGCTCCAAGTTCGGCCCTCAGCCGAACACTACGCCGGAACCTTCGGTGGTTCCGGACTCCGGAAGGCGATCCCCCGTTAAAAGGGGCAAGCGGCCCGTGCCGGTGGCCTCTGTCCATCCAGAGACACCGGACAACTTGCTGGAAGCGCTTCGCGACGCTTCCATCGACGAAGAGCACCGCACTATCATGAGTGCGGTGATCGAGAAAGTTCAGTCCGCCAAAAACGGACTGACCGAAGCTTGCGCCAGCCTCCTAATGTGCTTTGAGCTAAGCAATCAAAATATAGGAAAATATTATCGCATAGACAGTAGCCCCTGATGCTCTGTTTGGCGTTCGCGAAGAAAGGCCGAATAGAGGATCAAATAATGACTCAGGATTCTAATCAGAATATGTCTATGTGCATATGCAGGCTTCACTGCTGGCCGCTGCCGCACGTACTGCGAAGGTCGCTGCACTGAAGCAGGACCTTGAGCGGTCCGAAGACGAGCTCGGCCTTACCAAGAGGCAGATCGAGGAGAGCAAAGGTAAGCAATACCTTGTCTATATATTAAAAAGAAATTCGGTTGTAAGTAATAGGATCATTATGAATTTGTCAGGGGCCACAACCGAGGTGGCGACCCTGAAGAAGGCGCTGTCCGAGGCCGAAGACAAAGCGGCCAAGGAGCGCATTGAGCGGGAAAAGCAAGAAGCCCGGGTAGGCGAGGTGCAGCAAGAGCTCGAGGCTCTCGCCAAAAAACACGAGTCCTTGGAGTTGGACTCTAAGACGCGAGAGTCCGAGCTTGCGAAGGCGCTCGAAAGCGCACGGAGCGCCAAGGCTGAAGCCCACAAGGCCCTCTAGGAGATGGATGTGGTGAAGAAGATAGCAGCGGGTAAGGCATTCATTATGCAAAGAAAGCATGTGAAGGAAACTTTCCTTTTAATTACCCGAGTTCGGAGCTCTCCAGGAGCGTTCGCAGATCTTCCCCGCAGTGTACTGGATGCCGTGGAGTTTTACCGAGCTGAGGAGGGGAGCTCGACGAAAAAGTTGTTCTGGTGTCAGTATACTGGGACCGAACACCCAATGCCCTTGAGCGACCAGCTGAAGCAACTGGTCGAGCTTCACAAGGCGGTCGAACAGGCCATGAAGGGTCTTATAGTCCGGATGTGGCCTGGCGATCCCCTGCCTAGCAGCTACTTTGGTCTGGTGAGGCGGCTCATAGATGCCTGCCCATGGCTTGAAGTTATAAAGCAGCCCGTCTGCATCGAGGGTGCGCGCAGGGCTTTTGCCCGGGCAAAGGTGCACTGGGCGAAGCTGGACGCCATAAAGCTGGTGAAGGAGGGGTCGCTGGAGGGCAAGGAGCACCGCTGCCCCGAAATGTATTATGACAGTGACCTGAAGGGTTCCCGCCTTGTGGCGGAGGAATGTGCCAGAGATGTAATTTTTGAATGAACATGCTCATGTGATCCTGTAATATGAAACGAGTTCATTTGCGCTATGCAACGCTTTTTTAATTTAAAATATTACCTTCTGTGCGGCCGTTTATAAAATTTGAGAGTTGGCTAGTCGTCGGCTTCTGCCCCCATGTAACTAGTACTGGGGTGTTCGGGATAAACCTGAGCACTCTTTATCCCAATTTTGGGTCCTTCAAGGGAGGTGTTCAGCACAACGAACCAGGCAATCAGACTATAAAGCTTTATCACTCTCACTTAGCCATAGAAGTCTAAAATTTTAAATTTTGGCGAAGCCCCTAGTATTCGGAAGGCCGAATTGGGGGCGCTATATACGCCTAAGTCGGACAAGGCCAACTCCTCGCCCGAAGCGGAAAAAGTCTTTAAGGACTTGAGACCTCTCGAACAGCGACCAGCTCTCGCCTTATCATGACAGTCACTTTTCGGCTTTCTCTACTGAGGTGCTCGTCCGGAAGAACCGGGACACAATTGTAGTAGTTCTCCCAGTGCTACCTTAGCCGATATAGTGGAACGTAAGGTACCAAAACATGGGAGCCGAGCAAACCCAACTATTGACCCAAGACATGATTCGGAGCTGATGCATATAATGCTATAAGTTCGGGATGTCGCACTGTCAAAAGTGTTCGGACTTCTCACGCCGTATTATGGGGTAAACGAAAGCCCATGGCATACTGGCCGTACCAGAATGTACGGGTGCAAGTTGTCGTAAATGAACATATAAGAAAAAAAGGGATGAATAATGCACTAATAATCTAATGCTATGCATTGTTTTTTAAATAATACGTCGAAGCGTACTGATACAAGTAGTGCAATAAGCAGAAAATAGGACTATTTGACATGTCCTATCCAAGGGCAAGCTGCGTATGGATAGTAGAAAGCAGGTATATCGATTATTATTAGAGACCACCTGGGGGTTCCCTTGTACATCTTAGCTTCTTGCCTCGTTGGTTGTTCCTTCCCGTAATGTGTCCAGCAATCGTACTGCCGGAAAGGGCTTCCAGAGAGTTAGGTCCTGAAAGAGAAAAAAATTATAAAGGTATGCAGCCCCTAGGGCGGTTAAGCCGCATTGCGGGACGTGCCCTGATCGTGCCCCCGCCTATGCCCATGGTATTTTCAGTGCGTAATTATGTACGCGCGGCACGGATTTCGTCGCTTGACTGGGACTGGGACGAGGGCCGAATTTCTAGGCGAGCTCTGAATGTGCCAGGTGATCCTGTTGCAGTTTACTCCGGACTCGCTTGACGGTGTCCGGGGGCTGTATCGCTGAATTGGTGGTTTGCCTTAAAAAGTTGTTTTGTGCTTCTTCTGCGAGGGCCGCATTGTGCTCTTCCGTGCGGAGCGAGCGTTCTGTGTTTCAATTGACTGTTATGACCCCCTAGGTCCTGGCATCTTGAGCTTGAGGTGTGCGTAATGCGGTACCGCATTGAATTTTGCAAATGCGGTTCGCCCGAGCAGTGCGTGATAGCCACTGCGGAACGGGGCGATATCAAAGATTAACTCCTTGCTTCGGAAGTTGTCCGGAGATCCGAAGACCACTTCCAGTGTGATTGAGCCCGTGCAATGGGCCTCTACACCTGGGATGATGCCCTTAAAGGTGGTTTTGGTGGGTTGATCCTCGAGGGATCTATACCCATTTTGCGCACTGTATCCTGATAGAGCAGGTTCAGGCTGTTGCCGCTGTCCATAAGGACTCGAGTGAGGTGAAATCCGTCGATGATGGGGTCTAGGACCAGTGCGGCGGATCTGCCATGACAGATACTAGTGGGGTGGTCCCTGCGATCGAAGGTGATCGGACAAACGGACCATGGGTTGAACTTTGGGGCGACGGGCTCCATCGCATAGACATCCCTTAGTGCATGCTTCCGTTCCCTCTTGGGAATGTGGGTTGTGTATATCATGTTCACTGTCTTCAGTTGTGGGGGGGAACCTCTTTCTGTCCTCCCGTGTTCGGCGGCCGGGGCTCCTCCTCGTCATCACTATGCAGCCCCTTGTCCTTGTTTTCGGCATTTATCTTGACGGCCTACTTGGACACCCAACATTCTCTGCTGGTGTGATTGGCTGGCTTATCGTGGGTGCCGTGGATTTGACACGAGCGATCAAGTATGCGATCCAAACTGGACGGGCCCGGAGTACTTCTTTTGAATGGTTTTTCCGCTGACCGGATCTAGAGCCTCTGAATCCGGCATTGACTTTCGTATCATCGGTGTTATCGCCGTTGTTGCGGCGCTTTTGTCTGTTACGACGTGGATTGCCGTTGGCATCTTTGGTATCTAAAGTGCCCGGATTCCTTGATGTGCTGTTGCTGCGAGCCAGCCAGCTATCCTCGCCCGCGCAAAAGCGGGTCATGAGTGTCGTGAGGGCTGCCATAGACTTCGGCTTCTCCTGGCCGAGGTGCCGGGCAAGCCACTCGTCACGGATGTTATGCTTGAATGCCGCTAAGGCCTCTGCATCCGGACAGTCGACAATTTGGTTTTTCTTAGTTAGGAACCGTGTCCAGAATTTCCTAGACGATTCCCCTGGCTACTGAGTTATATGGCTCAAGTCATCAACATCCGGTGGTCGCACATAAGTGCCCTGGAAATTGTTAAGGAATGTGTCTTCCAAATCCTCCCAACTGCCGACGGAGTCTGCTGCCAAGCTATTCAGCCAATGCCGAGCTGGTCTTTTGAGTTTTAGTGGGAGGTACTTGATGGCATGTAGATCATCACCGCGATCCATGTGGATGTGAAGGAGGAAATCCTCAATCCATACAGCGGGATCTATTGTACCATCATACGATTCGACATTTACGGGTTTAAAACCCTCCGGGAATTCATGATCCATAACTTCATCAGTGAAGCATAGGGGGTGTGCGGCACCTCTGTGCCGGGCTATATCACGACACAGTTCATATGAGTCTTGTCTGTTGTATTTGGCCTGGACGGATTTACTTTTAGTGTATCTGGCGCGATGGTCATCGTCCCGCGTTGGCGCGCGCCCCCGTGACCCGTATATTGACCTTGCATGTTTTGCCCTGCTGTCCAATATGTCTCGCAGGTCCCGTGTGTTTCCCCGGGCCTTGGTATTTTTGATTGAGTGGCGGCGGGATGCAGGCTGAACTTCAGGGTGAAACGCCTCTCTGGCTCGGCCACGCAGTGGCCAGTCAGCCGCATCGTACACTGGTGATGGAGGTTTCAATGCTTCCTCCTCGAGGTGAGGTAGCAACCTGCGCTTTGGGTAACTCTTGGAGGGGCGCTCGAGTTCGTATTCCTCGGCCGCAAGGACTTCGGTCCATCTGTCTGCTAGCAAGTCTTGATCAGCTTGAAGCTGTTGTTGCTTTTTCTTCAGGCTATTTGCTGTGGCCATAAGCCGGCGCTTGAAGCGCTCCTGCTCGACGGGATCCTCAGGCACGCTAAATTCTTCATCGCCGAGGCTCACCTCATCTTCGGAGAGAGGCATGTAATTGTCCTCCTCTGATTCTCCATCTGCTGCCTGCTCTGGAGGGCTAGCTTGTTCACCCTCCCGCTCTACATCGTGCTGGAGGGGATTGTGGTTGTCTTCGGCACTATCTGGAGTGTTATTGTCTCTTGTGCCGGTATCACTACTTTTGCTGTGACGGGACTTAGAGCGGCGCCACTGATGTCGGCGCATGGGTTGCTTCTTGGAGGGGTCATCCTCCGTTGTCTCGTCGCCATTGCCTTCTTTGGGGGTGTCCACCATGTATATATCATATGATGAGGTGGCGGTCCAGCGCCCTGTGGGCGGTGGTTCCTGTTCGTCTCCTGCATCGTCGTCCATATCGTCGATGTCTTCGGAGTCGAAGTCGAGCATGTCGGTTAAATCGTCGACAGTGGCTACTAAGTGAGTGGTGGGTGGGCAGCGAATTTCTTCGTCGTCCGCATCCCATTCTAGCCGGACATAGTTCAGCCAAGGTTCTCCTGACAAGGAGAGAGACCTTAATGAATTTAGCACATCGCCGAAAGGCGAGTGCTGAAGATATCCACGGAGGTGAACTCCATGATCGGCGCCCAATCAGATTCGATTGCACGGATGCAGGCGGCTCGGAGTCCATGGCCGGAGACGAATCCAGTGGTTCGGCAACACGGCTCTCGTAAGGGATGAAGTCAGTATACGGCTCCATCCCCACTGAGAGTGCGACCTCCATGGAGGGGTCTATCCCTCCGTCCTCGGATGGCGCAATTTGCTCCGGATTGAAGGCCGGAGTAGTTGCAGATGCGATCTCCCGAATACTATCCGACGGCAGAGTAACGTCATGCTCGTCGTGATTGTGCGGCGCACCTGACATGGGCTCGAATCCGTCGAAGATCAAGTCTCCGCGGATGTCGGGAGTGTAGTTTAAGTTTCCGAACCTGACCTGATGGCCAGGGGCGTAGCTCTCGATCTACTCCAGATGGCCAAGCGAATTGGCCCGCAGTGCAAAGCCACCGAATACGAAGATCTTCCCGGGGAGGAAAACCTCACCCTGGACCGCATCGTTACCGATGATCGAAGGGGCCATCGAGCCTTACAGTGACGGCATAGTGGAACTCTCAATGAAAGCACCAATGTCGGTGTCAAAACCTGCGGAGCTCGGGTAGGGGGTCCCGAACTGTGCGTCTAAGGCGAATGGTAACAGAAGGCAGGGGACACGATATTTACCCAGGTCCAGGCCCTCTTGATGGAGGTAATACCCTACATCCTGCTTGGTTGATCTTGATGATATGAGTATTACAAGAGTTGATCTACCACGAGATCGTAGAGGCTAAACCCTAGAAGCTAGCCTATGGTATGATTGTATGTTGTCCTACGGACTAAACCCTCCGGTTTATATAGACACCGGAGGAGGATATGTTTACATAGAGTCGGTTACAAGGGAGGAGATCTACACATCCATATCGCCAAGCTTGCCTTCCACGCCAAGGAGAGTCTCATCCGGACACGGGGTGAAGTCTTCAATCTTGTATCTTCATAGTCCAACAGTCCGTCCAAAGGATATAGTCCGGCTGTCCTGAGACCCCCTAATTCAGGACTCCCTCAAGTATGTAGTATATAAGAATGTTTAGGTGGTATATATACTAATTTTTAGGTAGTATGTATCATATTTTGAGTATGTTCTTTTTTACGTACAAATATGTATGTATTTCACAAATATAACAAAAATATGTGCTAATATGCAATTTTTCCATGTAACTTGCTTTGAAATATCTTAGATATAATATATGAACATATTTAAAATAATAAAATAATATATATAGTACCACATGGTAGTATATGAGATATGTCGGGTAACTACCACCGGGTGGTAGGATGTATTTTTTCTATATGACAAATTTTATCTACCACTAGTGGTAGTTACCACCACTTGAGTTTTGTATGTTGTATGTAGTATTTATCAAATCCGAGAGTATGTACGCGTAATATGTAGTATATGAGAATATTTAGGTAGTATATATATACTACTTTATAAGTAGTATGCATCGTATTTTGTGCATGCTCTTTTTTACGTACAAATGTATACATATTTCACAAATATAATAAAAACTATGGGCCAACTTGCAATTTTTCCATATAACTCATTTTTAAATATGTAATATATAATATATGAACATATTTACAATTATAGAGTAGTATATATAATATCACATGGTAGTATATGAGGTACATGGGGTAACTACCCCTAGGATATATATATATATATCATCGAATGTCTCGCACGACCATTCACACATACACACACACACACATATATATATATAATTGGTATGTATAATTTCTCCTACAATTTGCAGATCATTACATGGAGGCATTATTGCGGTAGCAGGTAATGGTATTCTCCTTTGGGATCTATGACCTGGTCGAGCAAAAATTCCGTTATTTCCTCTTGAATTGCTAGTACGCGATCCTGTGTAGGAGCCGACCCCGCATCTCCTTCATCTTTAAAGAAGAGATCAAAATATGCATTTATTATTAGTTGTGTGTACATATATTAGATAATGATGTAAAAATTATGAATAGTGTTATGGCAAACGTACCCATTGGTCTCTATCAGTTCTGCTCCTTCCGGACGCCATCATGCGAATGTTCTTGCAAACGTAGTATGCACATAAATCAGTCCCCAGCGCATGCTTCAGGGCCTTTACAAGAATAGAAATCAATCAGATAATAATTAATCAATCATGAGAACTAATGGTATTGAAACTAGAATTAAAGAGATAGTAGCTAGCTAGTAGTAGCTACTTAATTAATTACCTTGGGTTGGATCCATTTCAGCTCGTTTTTTCATGGGCCTTTAACCTGTTTGATGAACTTTCCCCAAGCCCTGCCCACCGACAAAGAAAATGAATAAAGGAGTTATTAATTAGTTGTTATCAGAAAATGACGAACTAAAGAGGCCGACATATAGTTCAATAATGATTGAAATTACCTGTTGACCATCCCCTTCACGATTTCGTACTCAGTAACTGGTTTAAGTAGTGAGTCCAGTACTTCAACTTTTCCATAATCAACTTTAATGATTAGCAAGATTCAGTGAAAACTGCATGCACACACATTTGCATGTATAAATTAAATGGGCATGTGCGTAACTCATCAACTATCCTAAACCCTATACACTTATTAACATCTAGCTAGTAAGCAAAAACAAAATTTGTAGTACAAGACAGTGTGACTCACCCGAAGTTGTAAGGATAGTATGTCTGGACAGGTATTTAGGTGCTTCAAGAACTTTAGCAAGCTATTCTCTATGTCTGTTCGATCCCATTCACGCGTCCATGTCTCTTGATTAATGGTATTTGGGTCAATGAACCCAATGCCATAACATCCAGCTGTTTTCATTTCATAGATCTTCATTCTCCATAATACCACATAAAAGAATATAGTGAGGATAATTACAGGTAATGATCAACGAGCACTACAACTAGCTGGAGACTTAATGAAATTACAAAAAGAAATCACTTACAGACAATAGCAACTGATGATAGATTTGTCGAGTGCGTCTTGATTGAATAACTGAAACATTTCTGTAAGCTCAACATACAGAGCATTTTCATGGTTGTAATGCTCTGGCTTGACTCTCACCATGAGGGACTCTCGATTGGTAGTCTTGGCAATTTTCATGTACCATTCATGCAATTCATACATTCTCATTGAGAGCTTCTTGACCTCCTCGGGATTGACCATAGGTTCGCCACAGACATATTTCCGTTTTAGTTCCTCCTCTTTAAATGTTTCCATGGGCTCGATCTCTAGGAGTTGTTCTATAGTGCATCCGATCTCTGCAGCCTGCCTTCTATGAACATCGGTTATTACTAGCTGATCGGCGCTGGTACTCTCATGTGTTGGTACAATGAGCGGGGGGGGGGGGGGGGGGGTCGATTGCACCGCCTGTTTTCCAGCTGGGGAACAGTTTTCCCGCTTTTTTGGCAGCCGCTTGGCTCGAGCTCGACTCCTTTTTTTGTGCTTGATATGCCTTCTTGATTTGGCGCTCATAGTCCGAGTCAATAGGCTTGGGAGCTGGTGGTTGAGCCATATGAATGAAGTGGTCAACGACATGCTTAGGCACTTTCTCCTTTAGCGGCGGTGGCGGTTTCAGTCCAAAATGGGCCCTCACTTGGGCTTGCACTTCGGCTTCGTTTTCCTCCAGAGTCAGGTCATAAGGCCTCTTCGGAAGAGGCTTAAGGCTTGTACCAAATTGGTATCTCTTGCCTCCTATACTTGTACCGCTAGCCGCCGAAGGTGCGGTGATGTCGCTTGAAGCTACGTCGGTATTTCCCCAAAGAGGAAGGGATGATGTAGCACAATGGCAGTAGGTATTTCCCTTAGATATGAAACCAAGGTTATTGAACCAGTAGGAGAACCAAGCAACACAACGTAAACAGCCCATGCACACAAATAACAACACCTCGCAACCCGACGTGTTAAAGGGGTTGTCAATCCCTTTCGGGTAACGGCACCAGAAACGGTGCGTGGATGGGAGAAAGTTGTAAATATTGATAGATCGAACGCCAAATAAAATAAATTGTAGCAAAGTATTTTTTGGTTTTTGATTTAATAGATCTGAAAATAAAAGCAAATAAAAAGTAGATCGCAAAGGCAAATATATGAGAAAGAAGACCCGGGGGCCGTAGGTTTCACTAGTGGCTTCTCTCGAGAAAAATAGCAAAGCGGCGGGTGAACAAATTATTGTTGGGAAATTGTTAGAACCTCAAATAATTATGACGATATCCAGGCAATGATCATTACATATGCATCACGTCCAAGATGAGTAGACCGACTCCTGCCTGCATCTACTACTATTACTCCACACATCGACCGCTATCCAGCATGCATCTAGTGTATTAAGTTCATGGAAAAACGGAGTAATGCAATAAGAACGATGACATGATGTAGACGAGATCCGTTTATCTATGGCGGTAGATATAGATCTCATCTTTTTATCCTTAGTAGCAACGATAGATACGTGTCGGTTCCCTTTCTTTCACCGGGATCAAGCACCGTAAGATCGAACCGACTACCGGGCACCTCTTCGCATTGCAATATAAATATATCACGTTGGCTAGACAAAACCCAAATATCAGAGAAGAAATAAGAGGATATAAGAGATCATGCATAAAAGAGATCAAAGAAACTCAAATATTTTCATGGATATAAAAAGATAGATCTGATCATAAACTCAAAGTTCATTGATCCCAACAAACACACCGCAAAAGAGTTACATCATATGGATCTCCAAGAAACCATTGTATTGAGAATCAAGAGAGAGAGAGAGATGAAGCCATCTAGCCACTAACTACGGACCCAAAGGTCTACAAAGAACTACTCACGCATCATCAGAGAGGCACCAATGGAAGTGGTGAACCCCTCCATGATGGTTTCTAGATTGGATCTGGTGGTTCTGGACTCTACGGTGGCTGTATGAATATTTCGTCGACTCCCCACCAAAGGTGGGCACAAC
This sequence comes from Triticum urartu, assembly GCF_003073215.2. Lineage (NCBI taxonomy): Eukaryota > Viridiplantae > Streptophyta > Magnoliopsida > Poales > Poaceae > Triticum > Triticum urartu. Next base: position 421,990,593 of record NC_053027.1, read on the forward strand.
CCACCAGGGCGCGCCTGGGCCTCCTGGCGTGCCCTGGTGGGTTGTCCCCTCCTCGGGACTCCCCCGGGTGAACCAGGGCCCAATATCTTCCATCTGGTCCATAAAAAATCTCCGTAAATTTTCGTGGCATTTGGACTCCGTTTGATATTGATTTTCTGCGTCGTAAAAAACATGGGAAAACAGCAACTGGCACTTGGCACTATGTCAATAGGTTAGTACCAAAAATGATATAAAATGACTATAAAATGATTACAAAACATCCAAGATTGATAATGAAATAGCATGGAATAATATAAAATTATAGATACGTTGGAGACGTATCAACATCCCCAAGCTTCACTCCTACTCATCCTCGAGTAGGTAAGTGATAAAAACAGAATTTTTGATGTGGAGTGTTGTTCATCATGTCATATCATATTATTTTATTTGTAGCATGGACATTTGGACTTTTATGTGATTCAAAGAAATAGTCTAGTTTTGACATAATAATTTAGATACTCAAGCATATCAACAAGCAACCATGTCTTTCAAAATATCAATGCTAAAATAAGTTATCCCTAGCCCGTCATGCTCAAACATTGATCCATTCATGAAACATACTCGAATATTAACTACACCCAATACTTAAGCATGCTCATATTGCCTCCTAGTTGGTGCTTTTATAAAAGAAGATGGAGGCTCAAAATAAAAATTGCATAAAGTAAAAGATAGGCCCTTCGCAGAGGGAAGTAGGGATTTGTAGAGGTGCCAGAGCTCAAAGCGAAAAAATTGAGATAAAAACATTTTGGGAGGTGTATCCATCCCGCCAACGAAAACGACTTAGAGTTCCCAATACTTTCCATGCATAGATATATCATAGGCGTTTCCCAAACAGAAAATAAATTTTATTCCTTTTTCCACCATAACTTTCACTTTCCATGGCTAACTGTATCCACGGGTGCCCTCCATACCAACACTTTCCAAGGAATTTATTATTTGAAAACATAAAGTAAATTCATTTATTTTTGCATTTCGGGACTGGGCATCCCTAATACCTTTGCCTTACCCTCGTGCAATGGCAAGTGAATAAACACTCATCTTGAGAATAACACATCTAGCATGGAAAATATTAGCCACCCCTCACCGCTCCGCGAGCGAAACAAACACACAAAAGAGAAGTTTATTTCGAAAATTAGAGATGGCACATGCAAATTTGCTTAGAACGGCAAAAGAATACCGCATATAGGTAGATATAGTGGACTCATGTGGCAAAACTGGTTTAAAGGATTTTGGATGCACAAGTAGAGGTCATACTTAGTGCAAAATGAAGGCTAGCAAAATATTGGGAAGCGACCAACCAAGAAATGAATAATCTCATAAGCAAGCATTAAGCATAATTAACACCGAATAATGCACCACAAGTAGGATATAATTTCATTGCATGATTGTTGACTTTCGTGCATGCATAGGGAATCACAAACCTTAACACCAATATTCCTACTAAAGCATAATTACTCATCAAGATGACTCACATATCACATCATCATATCTCAAAACTATTACTAAGAATCAAGTTTATTTTGTCCAATGATCTTCATGACATTTTTATTTATCCTTCTTGGATATCTATCACTTTGGGACTAATTTTCATGTGTTCCTTTTCATAAGCTGAAACAAATATAAGTGAAGATCATGAGCATAACAAATTTTATTTCTCTCAAAATAATTTAAGTGGAGCAAGAGAGAATTTCCTCAAAATTTTACTAACTCTCAAATAAATCTAAGTGAAGCAAGAGAGCATTTCTTCAAAAATAACAAGCACAACATGCTCAAAAAGATATAAGTGAAGCACTAGAGCAAGTCCATTGCTCATAAAAATTTAAGTGAAGCATAGAGAGCAATTCTAACAAGTCATGACATAATTTTGGCTCTCTCAAATAGGTGTGTCCAGCAAGGATTGATGACTTAAAACACAAAATAAAACAAGCAAAGACTCATATCATACAAGACGCTCCAAGCAAAACACATATCATGTGACGAATAACAATATAGTTTCAAGTAAAATACCGATGATCGTTGGAAGAAAGCGGGGATGCCACTCGGGGGCATTCCCAAGCTTAGTTGGTTGCTCATTCTTGGAGAATAGCTTGGGATGCTGGGGCATCCCCAAGATTAGGCTCTTCCATCCTTCCTCCATCCATCGTAAGATAACCCAAAACTTGAAAACTTCAATCACACAAAACTCAACAAAACCTTCGTGAGATCCGTTAGTATAAGAATAATAAATCACTACTATAAGTGTTGTATAAAACCAATTCATATTTTGTTTTTGTATTATATCTACTGTATTCCAACTTTTATATGGAAAAAACTCATCAAAGAAAACCATAGAGCCATCAAAATAAGCACATAACACAAAGAAAACAGAATCTGTCAAAACAGAACAGTTTGTAGTAATCTGACTATTTCGAATACTTCAGTAACTCAAAAAACTCTGGAAAATTAGGAAGACCTGAGAAATATGTATATTGATCTACTGCAATTGAAATGGGTATTTTATCACTCTCTAATAAAAATGAAATTAATTTAGTGAGCGTAAAAGTTTCTATTCTTTTAGCATGATCAAATAACTATTGCCCAAGAAGATCCTAAAGGCTTTACTTGGCACAAACACTAATTAAAACACAGAAACACAATCGTAACAGTAGCATAATTGTGCTAACACAATAATAGAAAGCAAAAAGCAAAAATGAATTTTATTCATTGGGTTGCCTCCCAACAAGCGCTATAGTTTTACGCCCTTAGCTAGGCATAAAGTAAGGATCTAAGTTTTGTCATCTTTGGTTCGAGATCCATAAGATGCACTCATGATTGATTCATAAGGTGGCTTAATTCTAGTTCCAGGAAATTGTTCCATACCTTTCCTCAAAGGAAACTGGAACTTAATATTGTCTTCTTTCATACCAATCACGGCACCATTAGTGCGTAAAAACGGTCTACCAAGAATAATTGGACAAGAAGGATTGCAATCAATATCAAGAACAATAAAATCTATGGGCACATAATTTCTATTTGCAAGAATAATAACATCATTAATTCTTTCCATAGGATTTTTAATAGTAGAATACGCCAAGTGCAAATTCAAAGAACACTCTTCAAGATTAGTAAGACCAAGCTCATCACATAAAGATTTCTGAATAGTAGAAACACTAGCACCCAAGTCACACAAAGAAAAGCACTCATAATTTTTAATCTTGACTTTGATAGTAGGTTCCCATTCATCATGCAATTTTCTAGGAATTGAAACTTCTAATTCCAATTTTTCTTCAAGAGCTTTCATCATAGCATCAACAATATGTTTAGTAAAAGTTTTGTTTTGTTCATAAGCATGGGGTGAATTTATCATGGATTGCAACAAATAAATACAATCAATCAAAGAGGAACTATCATAATTAAAGTCTTTGTAATCCAAAAGAGTGGGCACATCACTAGCTAAAGTTTTGACCTCTCCAAACCCACTTTCATCAATTTTCTCAACAAGATTTTCACCCTCCGAAATATTGGGACGCCTTCTACCTAAAGTTGAATCTTCTCCAATCCCTTTTTCACAAACATTAACTTTACTAAACAAAGAATTGATAGAAGAAACACCAATCATTTTAAGATCTTCATCACTTTTGCGAAAGAAATCACTAGAAAACGCTTTTTCTAAAAATTCTCTTTTAGCTCTAAGCATAGCGGTTCTTTTCTTACTTTCATCCATCGAGACATAAAGAGCTTTAATTTATTCATCAATCTTAGGCACAAAAAAATTAATCTTGAGATTTTCCACATCATGAGCAATTCTATCAACACTTCTAGACAAATCATCAATCTTACTCAACTTTTCTTCTATGGAAGTGTTGAAAACTTTTTGAGTGTTGATAAATTCTTTAATATTATTCTCAAGATCAGAGGTGTTCCTATTATTATTATAAGATTGATTTCCATAGGAATTACCATACTTATTAGAGGAATTACTAGGAAAAAGGCCTAGGATTAAAATTACCTCTATAAGGATTGTTGTTGAAATTATTTCGAGAGATAAAATTCACATCTATGGCATCACTATTTTTCTCAATCAAAGTAGACAAAGGCATATCATTAAGATCAATAGGATCAGTTCTACTAGCAACCAATTTCACAAGAGCATCAACTTTTTCACTCAAAGAAGAAATTTCTTCAACCGAATTAACTTTTTTACTAGTAGGAGCCCTTTCGGTATGCCATTGCGAATAATTAGCCATAATATTATCAAGCAATTTGGTGGCTTCACCCAAAGTAATTTCCATAAAAGTACCACCCGCGGCGGAATCTAAAAGATTACGAGAAACAAAATTCAACCCCGCATAAAATTTCTGTATGATCATCCAAAGATTTAACCCATGAGTTGGGCAATTCCTTAGCATCATTTTCATCCCTTCCCAAGATTTTGCAACATGCTCATGTTCAAGTTGCTTGAAATTCATGATCTGGGTTCTAAGGGAAATAATTTTTGCGGGAGGAAAATACTTAGTGATAAAAGCATCTTTGCACTTATTCCAAGAATCGATACTATTGCGAGGCAAAGAAGAGAACCAAATTTTTCCAGAATCATGCAAGGAAAACGGAAAAAATTCATCTTGACCACATCATTGTCCACATCTTTTTTCTTTTGCATATCACATAATTCCACGAAGGTATTAAGATGGGACGCGACATCCTCATTAGGAGTACCGGAAAATTGGTCTTTCATAACAAGATTCAGCAAAGCAGTATTAATATCACAAGTCTCCGCACTAGCGGCGGGAGGAGCAAGTGGAGTGCCAATAAAATCATTGTTGTTGGTATTTGAGAAATCACATAACTTGGTGTTCTCTTGAGTCATGATGACTACACAACAAGATTGCACTCAAAAACAGATCCGGCAAGAAAACGGCGAACGAAAAAGAGAGACGAATAAAACAACAATTTTTTGTGAAGTGGGGGAGAGGAAAAAAGAGGCAAATGGCAAATAATGTAAATTGCGAGGAAATGAGATTTGTGATTAGGAACCTGGTTATATGTTTAAGATCCTCCCCGGCAACGGTGCCAGAAATTCCTTTTGATGTCGCTTGAAGCTATGTTGGTATTTCCCCAAAGAGGAAGGGATGATGCAGCACATCGGCGGTAGGTATTTCCTTCAGATATGAAACCAAGGTTATCGAAGCAGTAGGAGAACCAAGCAACACAACGTAAACAGCCCCTGCACACAAATAACAACACCTCGCAACCCGACGTGTTAAAGGGGTTGTCAATCCCTTTCAGGTAACGGTGCCAGAATCGGTGCATGGACGGGAGAAAGTTGTAAATATTGATAGATCGAACGCCAAATAAAATAAATTGCAGCAAGGTATTATTGGGTTTTTGATTTAATATATCTGAAAATAAAAGCAAATAAAAAGTAGATCGCAAAGGCAAATATATGAGAAAGAAGACCCGGGGGCCGTAGCTTTCACTAGTGGCTTCTCTCGAGAAAAATAGCAAAGCGGTGGGTGAACAAATTATTGTTGGGCAATTGAAAGAACCTCAAATAATTATGATGAGATCTAGGCAATGATCATTACATAGGTGTCATATCCAAGATTAGTAGACCGACTCCTGCCTGCATCTACTACTATTACTCCACACATCGACCGCTATCCAGCGTGCATCTAGTGTATTGAGTTCATGGAGAAACAGAGTAATGCAATAAGAACGATGACATTGTTGGGGAACGCAGTATTTCAAAAAAATTCCTACGATCATGCAAGATCTATCTAGGAGATGCATAGCAAGGAGAGGGGAGAGTGTGTCTATGCACCCTTGTAGACCGAAAGCGGAAGCGTTTCGTAACGCGGTTGATGTAGTCGAAGGTCTTCGCGATACAACCGATCAAGTACCGAACGCACGGCACCTCCGCGATCTGCACACGTTCAGCTCGGTGACGTCCCTCATACTCTTGATCCAGCTGAGGCCGAGGGTGAGTTCCGTCAGCACGACGACGTGTCGACGGTGATGATGAAGTTACCGACGCAGGGCTTCGCCTAAGCACTACGACAATATGACCGAGGTGTAAAACTTTGGAGGGGGGCACCGCACACGGCTAAAGATCAACGTGTTTGTCTATGGGGTGCCCCCCTCCCACGTATATAAAGGGGGGAGGGAGGAGGAGGCTGGCCAGAGTTGGCGTGCCCAAAGGGGGGAATCCTACTCCAAGTAGGATTCGCCCCCCCTTTCCTACTTCCACAAGGAGAAGGGGGGAGGAGTAGGAGAAGAGAAGGAAAGGGGGGGTGGTCCCCTAGCCCTAGTACAATTCGGTTTGGGCTAGGGGGGCGCCACCTCTTGGCCTGCCTCCTCTCTTCCACCACTAGGCCCATGAGGCCTAATAACTTCCCGGACGGGGTTCCAGTAACCCCCAGTACTCTGAAACTCATCTGAAACGACCGGAATCATTCGGGTGTCCGAACGTAACCTTCCAATATATGAATATTTATGTCTCGACCATTTCGAGACTCCTCTTCATGTCCGTGATCTCATTCGGGACTCCTAACAACCTTCGGTACATCAAATCACATAACTCATAATACAAATCGTCATCGAACGTTAAGCGTGCGGACCCTACGGGTACAAGAACTATGTAGACATGACCAAGACACATCTCCAATCAATAACCAATAGCGGAACCTAGATGCTCATATTGGTTCCTACATATTCTACGAAGATCTTTATCGGTCAAACCACATAACAACATACGTTGTTCCCTTTGTCATCGGTATGTTACTTGCCCAAGATTCGATCGTCGGTATCATTATACCTAGTTCAATCTCATCACCGACAAGTCTCTTTACTCGTTCCGTAATGCATCATCCTGAAACTAACTCATTAGTCACATTGCTTGCAAGGCTTATAGTGATGTGCATTATCGAGAGGGCCTAGAGACACCTCTTCGACAATCGGAGTGACAAATCCTAATCTTGATCTATGCCAACTCAACAAACACCATCGCAGACACTTGTAGATCATCGTTATAATCACCCAGTTACGTTGTGATGTTTGATAGCACACTAAGTGTTCCTCCGGTATTCGGGAGTTGCATAATCTCATAGTCATAGGAACATGTATAAGTCATGAAGAAAGAAATGGCAATAAACTAAATGATCATAGTGCTAAGCTAACAGATGGGTCTAGTCCATCACATCATTATCTAATGATGTGATCTCGTTCATCAAATGACAACACATGTCCATGGCTAGGAAACTTAACCATCTTTGATTAACGAGCTAGTCAAGTAGAGGCATACTAGGGACACTCTGTTTGTATATGCATTTACACATGTACTTAGTTTCCGGTTAATACAATTCTAGCATGAATAATAAACATTTATCATTATATAAGGAAATATAAATAACAACTTTATTATTGCCTCTAGGCATATTTCCTTCGGTCTCCCACTTGCACTAGAGTCAATAATCTAGGTTACACAGTAATGATTCTAACACCCATGGAGTCTTGGTGCTTATAATGTTTTGCTCGTGAGAGAGGCTTAGTCAACGGGTCTGCAACATTCATATCTGTATGTATCTTGAAAATCTCTATGTCTCCCTCCTTGACTTGATCGCGGATGGAATTGAAGCGTCTCTTGATGTGCTTCGTTCTCTTGTGAAATATGGATTCCTTTGCCAAGGCAAAATTGCACCAGTATTGTCACAAAAGATTTTCATTGGACCCGATGCACTAGGTATGACACCTAGATTGGATATGAACTCCTTCATCCAGACTCCTTCATTTTCTGCTTCCAAAATAGCTATGTACTCCGCTTCACATGTAGATCCCGCCACGACGCTCTGCTTGCAACTACACCTACTTACAGCTCCACCATTCAATAAAAATACGTATCCGGTTTGTGAGTTAGAGTCATCCGGATCAGTGTCAAAGCTTGCATCGACGTAACATTTACGACGAGCTCTTTGTCACCTCCATAAATGAGAAACATATCCTTAGTCCTTTTCAGGTATTTCAGGATGTTCTTGATCGCTGTCCAGTGATCCACTCCTGGATTACTTTGGTACCTCCCTGCTAAACTAATAGCAAGGCACACATCAGGTCTAGTGCACAGCATTGCATACATTATAGAATCTATGGATGAAGCATAGGGAATGACTTTCATTTTCTCTCTATCTTCTGCAGTGGTCGGGCAATGAGTCTGACTCAATTTCACACCTTGTATCACAGGCAAGAACCCTTTCTTTGCTTGATCCATTTTGAACTTCTTCAAAACTTTATCAAGGTATGTGCTTTGTGAAAGTCTAATTAAGTGTCTTGATATATCTCTATAGATCTTGATGCCCAATATATAAGCAACTTCACCAAGGTATTTCATTGAAAAATTCTTATTCAAGTATCCTTTTATGCTATTCAGAAATTCAGTATCATTTCCGATCAACAATACGTCATCCACATATAATATCAGAAATGCTACAGAGCTCCCACTCACTTTGTTGTAAATACATGCTTCTCCAAAAGTCTGTATAAAACCATATGCTTTGATCACACTATCAAAGCATATATTCCAACTCCGAGATGCTTGCACCAGTCCATAAATGGATCACTTTGTTAGCACCTTTTGGATCGAAAAACCTTCCGGTTGCATCATATACAACTCTTCTTTAAGATATCCATTAAGGAATGCAGTTTTGACATCCATTTGCCAAATTTCATAATCATAAATTGCGGCAATTGCTAACATATTCGGACGGACTTAAGCATCACTACGGGCGAGAAGGTCTCATCGTAGTCAATTCCTTGAACTTGTCGAAAACCTTTCGCAACAAGTCGAGCTTTGTAGACAGTAACATTACCGTCAGCATTAATCTTCTTCTTGAAGATCCATTTATTCTCTATGGCTTGCTGTCGGTGTCAAAACCGGCGGATCTCAGGTAGGGGGGTCCCGAACTATGCGTCTAAGGTTGATGGTAACAGGACATAGGGGACATGAAGTTTTACCCAGGTTCGGGCCCTCTTGATGGAGGTACCCTACGTCCTGCTTGATTGATATTGATGAATATGAGGATTACAAGAGTTGATCTACCACGAGATCGTAATGGCTAAAACCCTAGAAGTCTAGCCTGTCAGATTATGATTGCCTCTACAGACTAAACCCTCCGGTTTATATAGACACCGGAGCAGCCTAGGGTTGTACAAAGGTTACATAGAAAGGAAATAATACATCCGACCGCCTAGCTTGCCTTCCATGCAAAGGAGAGTCCCATCCGGACATGGGAGGAAGTCTTCTATCTTGTATCTTCATGACCCAGTAGTCCAGCCCACATCACACAGGTCGGACACCCGAGGACCCCTTAATCCAGGACTCCCTTAGTAACCCCGAACCAGGCTTCAATGACGAGGTGTCCGGCGCGCAGATTGTCTTCGGCATTCCAAGGCGGGTTCCTCCTCCGATCACTTCAAAGTACCTGACTTAAAGAGTTGTATTCGGCCTTTCATTTAATGTCGCACCCATCGGCTTCTATGCCTCCACACCTTCTGCTTCCACGTGTTGAGCGAATACGAGAGGTCGGGGTATTTTTGGCTCATAACTCCCCCAGCCACGTAAGAAAGGCCTCTATTTAAAGGGATTGGATCTCAGATCCATTCCACACCCAACGGAAAATCCTCAGAGTCTTGACAGGGGAAACCATTCAACATGGCTAGCATCCCTAGTTCCTCCTCCGTGAACCCTCACGGCTCCAAAAAAGGCGATTGGGAGAGATGTTCTATATCCCATGAGCAGTTGTTTAAGCTCCAAACACAGGGATTCCTTGCCCCCGTAGATCTGGTTCCTGTTCGAGCAGGATTGACCTCCTTCATAGGCGAAGTTCTGCAGAAAATTTCCCCAATCCAACCAGGGGAATGGGTGTGCTTTGTATCTTACTTGTTGAGAGGCGTCGGGTTTCCAATCCACCCTTTCCTCCGTGGACTCCTGGAGTATTACGGCCTCCAACTGCACAACCTCACACCGGCCTCTATCCTGCACATCGCGGGTTTTGTTGCCCTGTGCGAGCTTTTCCTGGGCTGTGAAGGCCACTTTGATATGTGTAGGAAGCTATTCTGCCTCGTCCCTCGCAACCGAGAGGGGTCGATATTCAAGGTGGGCGGCGCCAAAGTATGGTGCATAGCCGGGACCGGATACCTATCCGGTACGCTGAAGAAGGCGCCTGAAGAATGGCCCTCAGAATGGTTCTATATTAAAGATGTTGCTCTCCCCGACCCAGTTCGAATGGGTCTTCCTGAATTTTCAAATGCTTCATTGAAGAAACGTCACAGCTGGCGCCCTCAGAGCCTCAAGGAGGAAGATAGAGCGGAAGTGGCGACTTCCATAGTGCGGGGGGGGGGGGGGGGGGGTCTAGCCACTCCAATACCGAGGGCTTCCCATGTGGCACTATAATGGGGAGGATGATGCCTAACACTATGGTCGGAAGGGTCCGGACACCCCCGCCGCTTTGGTCAAAATATTGGTCGAACTGTACAAAGGGGAGAAAGAGGAGTTCACTCGTCTTAAACGCCGAGATGGATTTTCCATGTACAATCCTCCGAGTTGGGTGAGCTCTAATCCCACCACTTTACTTAATCCTCTCCCTAAATCACTTTTAGTGGACATTAACCCATCTATCTGTAACAGGAATGGCGGAAGGTTACCGAAGAGATCCATAACCCTGCCCCACAGCCAAAGGATCACAACCGGGACCTTAACCCCGGATTTGAAGAGGATTCAGACATATTTGTGGAGCTTGAGGAGGGAGTATTCTACCAGGAGAGCTATGATGGCACGGTAGTGCCAATCGTGGCCGACTATCCCGGCCTCCTTCCTGCCTCACATGTAAGTAATCAAGAGACACCTTCTTCGAAAGAGCTTCCTCATTACGCCTCACCCACCGCACTATTTCGTGCTCCAAAGGGGAGGCGCTCGATGCCACAACGTGCACCAAAGGCATCTCCTAGGAGAGCGGTGCCCGCACCGAGCAAATCTTCAAAGAGAAAGGCGAACGTCAATATGGCAGAAACTTCATCAAAGAGGTATGGCTTTCTTTTGAAATATGCCTCCTGGTCGTCACATCAAACTATGACATTATCCACCGCATTTTATTAGGAAGAGTGTCCGCCGAACTATGTCCGGGGATCCTGCCGATCTCGCCTCCACTAGTCAGATTCCAGACCCAACCCTAAGGACGAGGGTTGACACGGGAGTGGCGCCGGACTGTCCTTCCGCAGAAGATTCAGATGATATGTCCGTCACAAACTCTGAAGTGGAGAGCGCCATGAATCATCGGTGCCGAAGGGCCGCTCTACGCGACCCTGACTTTTCAAAAGAGGCATTCAATGCCTTGATCTCGGCCGATGCATACATCCGAGCTGCTCGGGATGGACTTGCCGGAGCCACCGGTCAGCATTTAAAAGATATGCAGGTAAGTGTAAATTTGATACTCTAGTAGCCCCCGAGACTTGAAGCAGTTGATACAACTGATTTAAGGATCATTGTATAATCAGGTACTCACGAAGAAGAATGCCCTGCCGTCTCAAGAGCTGGAAAAGTGTCAGACCCGGCTAGCTGCGGCTACCGCCGAATTGGAGAAATCCAAGGGGGCACCGCCTGGTAATGTTTCCCCTCATCAGAAAAAGTATTATCATATACTAGTAATATTGATATTGTTGTGTTTCCTTTGACAGGATCAATAGATCAACTGATTGAAAAACTGAAAATCGTCGAGGCTGGTGAACAGGAGGCCAAAAGGCAACATGCAGTAGGCGAACGTGTGCTGACACGGGTCAGGGATGAAAAGAACAAGCTGCAGGATTTCAACACCCTGCTGGGCAAAGAACTAAAAGATGTGCGAGCCCAGCTTGCTGACGCCGTCAAGGAGAATAGGAGGCTACAAGGCGGCATATTCAGTATTTTTTTGGCCATACCTTTATGCACTTTAGCAAAGAAATGGTCTAACAGATTTATGTCTATAGGTATGCTGACTGGCCGTCCCGAAGAGGAAATGTCCGGCTCTCAAGGTGGCCTTCTGGAAGAGCTGTCCCAATTGCATGAGCAAGCTCGACAAGGGATGCATAGAATTTCCAAAGCTTTGTGGCCGTCCACCTCTCCTCCAGGAAGTATGGAGGAGCTTGTGAAGCTATTCTAGGGAGCTCGGTGGCGCTTCCGATTATGGAAGATATCGGCCTGCCGAGAAGGTGCACGAGGCCTGGGCCATGGTAAAAACACAGTACACCAAGCTCAATCCGAATCATATGGCCCGGGTCAGACCTCGGGGTCAGATGGAAAAGAAATTCCAGTTAGCCTGGTGTATGACCAGGTAAAGATAGCCGCCAAGTATTCCCAACATGCTTGTAGGCTAGATAACCTGTTAGATGGCATAGAGGAAGAAGTTTTTGAGTCCAAATGACTATGTACTTCAATTGAAAAAAATTTCCCTAGCCGGATTGTAAAACGATTGTCATGGTAGACCTTTTCGCTTCGACCTCTGGACCCGAAGGCTCGGAGTGTTTCCAAATACTCGCTCAGTAATATAAACCGGGCCATGCGTGGAAACCAGGTGTAGGGGTCATAGTTGCTTGAACAGACAAGTTGTATCCGACTAGCTATGTTATATTACATGTTGATTGTAAGAAACATTTTTTAGGGAGAATAGTTCCGTTAAGGGTTCCTTTCCCTGGGCGGATATGCATTAGTATGCATGTCCAGACTGTGATTGAAAAATCGCAGTATACGTAACATTTGGGGTTTCATGGTGTGATGAAGGTAAAACGTCTTTAGTTCACCGACCGAATATTCCCTTAAGAATGCTAGCTTTCGGCTTCACCCAGCCTAAGGTACACGTCCGGATGACCCGACAGTAACAATCCCAGAGGTGCTCCCTTTATGCCCTAGCCGAACAAACGGGGACGTAGGGCATAAGCACAGGAGCCAGGCAACCCAGCTTGGCCAAAACTTAAGTCATAACGATGCATATAATGGCGAAGAAAAGGTACATATGAGGAAGAGGACACATGTGTGTTGAGCTTGATGCTCGGAAAATAATAATAAGCTTCTGTAAAAGAAGCCCCCAGGCATTATGAGTGTATACATTTAAGGATGTGCACGTCATAGGTGTTCGGTTTGGCCGCTCAAGAACTAAAAAGCTAAAAAAATTAAAGAGAGGAAAAGAAAATAATGGAAACAAAGGGAGAAGAAGACGAACAAAGATTTCGGCTCTAGGCGTAGAATCTTCGGAGTCTGGCGGCATTCCACGGGTTCGGCTCTAAGCGGTTGTCCGATGCATCACGCAGGCGGTACGCTCCTCCAGTGAGAACTTCATCTGTGATGAAGGGACCCTCCCACTTGGGCTTGAGTTTGTGCTTTTTCTTCTCTGGTAAGCGTAGAACGAGTTCACCAACGTTATAAGTCTTTGCCCGCACTTCTCTGCTTTGATATCTGCGAGCCCACTATTGATAGAATGCAGAACGGGCTTTTGCGACATCGCGCTCCTCCTCCAGGGCATGTAGGCCGTCCTATCGATCAAGCTCGGCCTCTCTCTCTCTCTCTCTCTCTTCATACATGCGCACTCGAGGTGAGTCGTGAATAATGTCGCAGGGCAACACAACCTTTGTGCCGTACACCATGAAGAAGGTGTATATCCGGTAGTGCGATTGGGCATGGTCCGCAGCCCCTAGAGTATGGAGTCGAGCTCCTCAACCCAGTGCTTGTCTGATTCTTTCAAAGACCGCACTAGTCTAGGCTTAATGCCACTCATAATAAGACCATTAGCTTGTTCGACTTGACCGTTTGTTTGTGGATGATAGACCGAGGCGTAATCGAGTTCAATGCCCAATTTAGCACACCAGGATTTCACTTCATTGGCTGTGAAATTGGAGCCGTTATCGGCGATGATGCTGTGTGGGACACCATAACGGTGCACGACACCGGATATAAAGTCTATCACCGGTCCAGCTTCAGCCATTTTCACTGGTTTGGCCTCTATCCACTTGGTGAACTTATCTACCATGACTAGCAGATATTTTTTCTTATGGCTCCCTCCTTTAAGAGGTCCAACCATATCAAGTCCCCAGACCACAAAAGGCCAAGTAATGGGGATTGTTTGTAGCGCAGTAGGCGGCATATGGCTTTGATTGGCGAAGAACTGGCATCCGACACAACGTTGGACCAAGTCCTGTGTGTCTGCTCGGCCGTCGGCCAGAAGAAAGTTGTACGGAAGGCCTTACTTACAAGGGCCCGAGCCGCGGCGTGGTGACCGCCGAGGCCAGCATGGATTTCAGCCAGGAGTTGCCGTTCTTCTTCTTCGGAGATACATCTTTGAAGGACTCCGGTAGCACTTTTCTTGTAGAGCTCTCCGTCATGGACCTTGTACACTTTCGAGTGCCGAACAATGCAGCGAGCCTCATTCTAGTCCGCAGGGAGCTCTCGCCTATAAAGGTAGGCCAAGAACGGTTCAGTCCATGGGGCAATTACTGCCACTATTAGATGGGCCGATGGTGTTATTTCGGTGGCCGAGCCCCCGATGATATTGGTATTGTGTTCGGAATCTGGGGGTATAGTCGGATCTGGACTAGTGTTGCCGCTCTCATCCTGCCATACCACGGATGGCTTGAAGAGCCTTTCCAAAAAGATGTTAGGCGGGACGGGGTCACGCTTGGCTCCCATGCGAGCGAGGACGTCGGTCGCTTGATTACTTTCTCGAGCCACAAGATGGAACTCGAATCCCTCGAACCGCGCTGATATTTTGAGTACAGCGTTATGATAGGCCGCCATCTTCGGATCCTTGGCATCGAAGTCTCCATTTATTTGGGATATTGCGAGGTTTGAATCCCCACACAACTCCAGGCGTTGTATGCCCATGTAGGTAGCCATCCAAAGACCGTGTAATAAGGCCTCGTATTCGGCTGCATTTTTTGAGTCTATGTATAATATTTGGAGTACATACTAGAATATGTCTCCAGTGGGGGACATTAAAATGACGCCTGCTCCTAAACCAGCCAACACTTTAGAGCCATCGAAGTACATGACCCAGTTGGAATATGTGCCGTACTCTTCAGGGAGTTCGACCTTTGTCCATTCAGCGAAGAAGTCGGCCAATACTTGGGATTTAATGGCCTGGCGTGGTTTGTATGTTATGTCAAATGGTAGGAGCTCAATAGCCCACTTGGCAATCCGACCTGTAGTGTCGCGGTTGTTTATTATGTCATTAATTTTTGTGAATATTTTTTGTTGGTGCAATTTATTCTCTGCCGAGATATATGAAGGAAATATGCCCTAGAGGCAATAATAAAGTTATTATTTATTTCCTTATAACATGATAAAAGTTTATTATTCATGCTAGAATTGTATTAACCGGAAACATAATACATGTGTGAATACATAGACAAACAGAGTGTCACTAGTATGCCTCTACTAGACTAGCTTGTTAATCAAAGATGGTTATGTTTCCTAACCATGAACAAAGTGTTGTTATTTGATTAACGAGGTCACATCATTAGGATGTGATTGACATGACCCATTCCATTAGCTTAGCACCCGATCGTTTAGTATGTTGCTATTGCTTTCTTCATGACTTATACATGTTCCTATGACTATGAGATTATGCAACTCCCCTTTGCCGGAGGAACACTTTGTGTGCTACCAAACGTCACAACGTAACTGGGTGATTATAAAGGAGCTCTACAGGTGTCTCCAAAGGTACATGTTGGGTTGGCGTATTTCGAGATAGGATTTGTCACTCCGATTGTCGGAGAGGTATCTCTGCCCCTCTCGGTAATGCACATCACATAAGCCTTGCAAGCACTGCAACTAATATGTTAGTTGTGAGATGATGTATTACGGAACGAGTAAAGAGACATGCCGGTAACGAGATTGAACTAGGTATTGAGAACCGACGATGGAATCTCGGGCAAGTAACATACCGATGACAAAGGGAACAACGTATGTTGTTATGCGGTCTGACCAATAAAAGATCTTCGTAGAATATGTAGAAGCCAATATGAGCATCCAGGTTCCGCTATTGGTTATTGACCGGAGACGTGTCTCGGTCATGTCTACATCGTTCTCGAACCCGTAGGGTCCGCGCGCTTAAGGTTACGATCACAGTTTATATTATGAGTTTATGCATTTTGATGTACCGAAGGTTCGGAGTCCCGGATGTGATCGGGACATGACGAGGAGTCTCGAAATGGTCGAGACATAAGATGATATATTGGAAGCCTATATTTGGATATCAGAAGTGTCCGGGTGAATCCGGAATTTTACCGGAGTACCGGGAGGTTACCGGAACCCCCCGGGAGGTATATGGGCCTTAGTGGGCCTTAGTGGAAGAGAGGAGAGGTGGCCAGGGCTGGGCCGTGCGCCCCTCCCCCCCTTAGTCCGAATAGGACAAGGAGAGGGGGCCGGCGCCCCCCTTCCTTCTCTCCCTCCTCTTTCCCCTCCTCCCGAATCCTATTCCAACTAGGAAAGGGGGGGAATCCTACTCCCGGAGGGAGTAGGACTCCTCCTGGCACGCCCTCTCCTGGCCGGCCGCACCCCCCCTTTGATCCTTTATATACGGAGGCAGAGGGCACCCCTAGAGACACAAGTTGATCCACGTGATCATATTCTTAGCCGTGTGCGGTGCCCCCTTCCACCATAGTCCTCGATAATATTGTAGCAGTGCTTAGGCGAAGCCCTGCGATAGTAGTACATCAAGATCGTCACCACGCTGTCATGCTGACGGAACTCTTCCCTGACACTTTGCTGGATCGGAGTCCGGGGATCGTCATCGAGCTGAACGTGTGCTAGAACTCGGAGGTGCCGTAGTTTCGGTGCTTGATCGGTCGGGCCGTGAAGACGTATGACTACATCAACCACGTTGTGCTAACGCTTCCGTTGTCGATCTACAAGGGTACGTAGATCACACTCTCCCCTCTCGTTGCTATGCATCACCATGATCTTGCGTGTGTGTAGGAATTTTTTTGAAATTACTACGTTCCCCAACAGTGGTATCAGAGCCTAGGTTTTATGTGTTGATGTTATTTGCACGAGTAGAACACAAGTGAGTTGTGGGCGATATAAGTCATACTGCTTACCAGCATGTCATACTTTGGTTCGGCAGTATTGTTGGACGAAGTGGCCCGGGCCGACATTACGCGTACGCTTACGCGAGACCGGTTCTCCCGACGTGCTTTGCACAAAGGTGGCTAGCGGGTGACAGTTTCTCCAACTTTAGTTGAACCGAGTGTGGCTACGCCATGTCCTTGCGAAGGTTAAAACAGCACCAACTTGACAAACTATCGTTGTGGTTTTGATGCGTAGGTAAGATTGGTTCTTGCTTAAGCCCGTAGCAGCCACGTAAAACTTGCAACAACAAAGTAGAGGACGTCTAACTTGTTTTTGCAGGGCATGTTGTGATGTGATATGGTCAAGACATGATACTAAATTTTATTGTATGAGATGATCATGTTTTGTAACCGAGTTATCGGCAACTGGCAGGAGCCATATGGTTGTCGCTTTATTGTATGCAATGCAATCGCGCTGTAATGCTTTACTTTATCACTAAGCGGTAGCGATAGTCGTGGAAGCATAAGATTGGCGAGACGACAACGATGCTATGATGGAGATCAAGGTGTCGTGTCGGTAACGATGGTGATCAAGACGGTGCTTCGAAGATGGAGATCACAAGCACAAGATGATGATGGCCATATCATATCACTTATATTGATTGCATGTGATGTTTATCTTTTATGCATCTTATCTTGCTTTGATTGACGGTAGCATTATAAGATGATCTCTCACTAATTATCAAGAAGTGTTCTCCCTGAGTATGCACCGTTGCGAAAGTTCTTCGTGCTGAGACACCACGTGATGATCGGGTGTGATAGGCTCTACGTTCAAATACAACAGGTGCAAAACAGTTGCACACGCGGAATACTCAGGTTATACTTGACGAGCCAAGCATATACAGATATGGCCTCGGAACACGGAGACCGAAAGGTCGAGCGTGAATCATATAGTAGATATGATCAACATAGTGATGTTCACCAATGAAACTACTCCATCTCACGTGATGATCGGACATGGTTTAGTTGATTTGGATCACGTAATCACTTAGAGGATTAGAGGGATGTCTATCTAAGTGGGAGTTCTTTAAGTAAATTAATTGAACCTAAATTTATCATGAAACTTAGTACCTGATAGTATCTTGCTTGTTTATACTTGATTGTAGATAGATGGCTCGTGCTGTTATTCTGTTGAATTTTAATGCGTTCCTTGAGAAAGCAAAGTTGAAAGATGATGGTAGCAATTACACGGACTGGGTCCGTAACTTGAGGATTATCCTCATTGCTGCACAGAAGAATTATGTCCTGGAAGCACCGCTGGGTGCCAGGCCTGCTGCTGGAGCAACACCAGATGTTATGAACGTCTGGCAGAGTAAAGCTGATGACTACTCGATAGTTCAGTGTGCCATGCTTTACGGCTTAGAATCGGGACTTCAACGACGTTTTGAACGTCATGGAGCATATGAGACGTTCCAGGAGTTGAAGTTAATATTTCAAGCAAATGCCCGGATTGAGAGATATGAAGTCTCCAATAAGTTCTATAGCTGCAAGATGGAGGAGAACAGTTCTGTCAGTGAGCATATACTCAAAATGTCTGGGTATAATAATCACTTGATTCAATTGGGAGTTAATCTTCCAGATGATTGCGTCATTGACAGAATTCTCCAATCACTGCCACCAAGCTACAAGAGCTTCATGATGAACTATAATATGCAAGGGATGAATAAGACTATTCCCGAGCTCTTCGCAATGCTGAAAGCTGCGGAGGTAGAAATCAAGAAGGAGCATCAAGTGTTGATGGTCAACAAGACCACTAGTTTCAAGAAAAAGGGCAAAGGGAAGAAGAAGGGGAACTTCAAAAAGAACAGCAAGCAAGTTGCTGCTCAAGAGAAGAAACCCAAACCTGGACCTAAGCCTGAAACTGAGTGCTTCTACTGCAAGCAGACTGGTCACTGGAAGCAGAACTGCCTCAAGTATTTGGCGGATAAGAAGGATGGCAAGGTGAACAAAGGTATATGTGATATACATGTTATTGATGTGTACCTTACTAATGCTCGCAGTAGCACCTGGGTATTTGATACTGGTTCTGTTGCTAATATTTGCAACTCGAAACAGGGACTACGGATTAAGCGAAGATTAGCTAAGGACGAGGTGACGATGCGCGTGGGAAATGGTTCCAAAGTCGATGTGATCGCAGTCGGCACGCTACCTCTACATCTACCTTCGGGATTAATATTAGACCTAAATAATTGTTATTTGGTGACAGCGTTAAGCATGAACATTATATCTGGATCTTGTTTGATGCGAGACGGTTATTCATTTAAATCAGAGAATAATGGTTGTTCTATTTACATGAGTAATATCTTTTATGGTCATGCACCCTTAAAGAGTGGTCTATTCTTATTAAATCTCGAAAGTAGTGACACACATATTCATAGTGTTGATACCAAAAGATGCAGAGTTGATAATGATAGTGCAACTTATTTGTGGCACTGCCATTTAGGTCATATCGGTATAAAGCGCATGAAGAAACTCCATACTGATGGGCTTTTGGAACCACTTGATTATGAATCACTTGGTACTTGCGAACCGTGCCTTATGGGTAAGATGACAAAAACACCATTCTCCGGTACTATGGAGAGAGCAACAGATTTGTTAGAAATCATACATACAGATGTATGTGGTCCAATGAATGTTGAGGCTCGTGGCGGATATCGTTATTTTCTCACCTTCACAGATGACTTAAGCAGATATGGGTATATCTACTTAATGAAACACAAGTCTGAAACGTTTGAAAAGTTCAAAGAATTTCAGAGTGAAGTTGAAAATCATCGTAACAAGAAAATAAAATTCCTATGATCTGATCGTGGAGGAGAATATTTGAGTTACGAGTTTGGTGTACATTTGAAACAATGTGGAATAGTTTCGCAACTCACGCCACCCGGAACACCATAGCGTAATGGTGTGTCTGAACGTCGTAATCGTACTTTACTAGATATGGTACGATCTATGATGTCTCTTACTGATTTACCGCTATCATTTCGGGGATACGCTCTAGAGACGGCCGCATTCACGTTAAATAGGGCACCATCAAAATCCGTTGAGACGACGCCTTATGAACTGTGGTTTGGCAAGAAACCAAAGTTGTCGTTTCTGAAAGTTTGGGGCTGCGATGCTTATGTGAAAAAGCTTCAACCTTATAAGCTCGAACCCAAATCGGAAAAATGTGTCTTCATCCAAAGGAAACTATTGGATACACCTTCTATCACAGATCCAAAGGCAAGACTTTTGTTGCTAAATTCGGAAACTTTCTGGAGAAGGAGTTTCTCTTGAAAGAAGTGAGTGGGAGGAAAGTAGAACTTGACGAGGTAACTGTACTTACTCCCTTATTGGAAAGTAGTACATCACAGAAACCTGTTTCTGTGACACCTACACCAATTAGTGAGGAAGCTAATGATGATGATCATGAAACTTCAGAACAAGATACTACTGAACCTCGTAGATCAACCAGAGTAAGATCCGCACCGGAGTGGTACGGTAACCCTGTTCTGGAAGTCATGCTATTAGATCATGATGAACCTACGAACTATGAAGAAGCGATGTTGAGCCCAGATTCCGCAAAATGGCTTGAAGCCATGAAATCTGAGATGGGATCCATGTATGAGAACAAAGTATGGACTTTGGTTGACTTGCCCAATGATCGGAAAGCAATTGAGAATAAATGGATCTTCAAGAAGAAGACGGACGCTGACGGTAACATTACTATCTACAAAGCTCGACTTGTCGCAAAAGGTTTTCGGCAAGTTCAAGGGATTGACTACGATGAGACCTTCTCACCCGTAGCGATGCTTAAGTCTGTCCGAGTCATGTTAGCAATTGCCGCATTTTATGATTATGAAATTTGGCAGATGGATGTCAAACTGCATTCCTGAATGGATTTCTGGAAGAAGAGTTGTATATGATGCAACCAGAAGGTTTTGTTGATCCAAAGGGAGCTAACAAAGTGTGCAAGCTCCAGCGATCCATTTATGGATTGGTGCAAGCCTCTCGGAGTTGGAATAAACGCTTTGCTAGTGTGATCAAAGCATTTGGTTTTATACAGACTTTTGGAGAAGCCTGTATTTACAAGAAAGTGAGTGGGAGCTCTGTAGCATTTCTGATATTATATGTGGATGACATATTACTAATTGGAAATGATATAGAATTTCTGGATAGCATAAAGGGATACTTGAATAAGAGTTTTTTCGATGAAAGACCTCGGTGAAGCTGCTTACATATTAGGCATTAAGATCTATAGAGATAGATCAAGACGCTTAATTGGACTTTCACAAAGCACATACCTTGACAAAGTTTTGAAGAAGTTCAAAATGGATCAAGCAAAGAAAGGGTTCTTGCCTGTGTTACAAGGTGTGAGGTTGAGTCAGACTCAATGCCCGACCACTGCAGAAGATAGAGAGAAAATGAAAGATGTTCCCTATGCTTCAGCCATAGGCTCTATCATGTATGCAATGCTGTGTACCAGACCTGATGTGTGCCTTGCTATAAGTCTAGCAGGGAGGTACCAAAGTAATCCAGGAGTGGATCACTGGACAGCGGTCAAGAACATCCTGAAATACCTGAAAAGGACTAAGGATATGTTTCTCGTTTATGGAGGTGACAAAGAGCTAATCGTAAGTGGTTATGTTGATGCGAGCTTTGACACTAATCCGGACGATTCTAAATCGCAAACCGGATACGTATTTACATTAAACGGTGGAGCTATCAGTTGGTGCAGTTCTAAACAAAGCGTCGTGGCGGGATCTACGTGTGAAGCGGAATACATAGCTGCTTCGGAAGCAGCAAATGAAGGAGTCTGGATGAAGGAGTTCATGTCCGATCTAGGTGTCATACCTAGTGCATCGGGTCCAATGAAAATCTTTTGTGACAATACTGGTGCAATTGCCTTGGCAAAGGAATCCAGATTTCACAAGAGAACCAAGCACATCAAGAGACGCTTCAATTCCATCCGGGATCTAGTCCAGGTGGGAGACATAAAGATTTGCAAGATACATACGGATCTGAATGCAGCAGATCCGTTGACTAAGCCTCTTCCACGAGAAAAACATGATCAACACCAAGGCTCCATGGGTGTTAGAATCATTACTGTATAATCTAGATTATTGACTCTAGTGCAAGTGGGAGACTGAAGGAAATATGCCCTAGAGGCAATAATAAAGTTATTATTTATTTCCTTATATCATGATAAATGTTTATTATTCATGCTAGAATTGTATTAACCGGAAACATAATACATGTGTGAATACATAGACAAATAGAGTGTCACTAGTATGCATCTACTAGACTAGCTCGTTAATCAAAGATGGGTATGTTTCCTAACCATGGACAAAGAGTTGTTATTTGATTAACGGGATCACATCATTAGGTGAATGATCTGATTGACATGACCCATTCCATTAGCTTAGCACCCGATCGTTTAGTATGTTGCTATTGCTTTCTTCATGACTTATACATGTTCCTATGACTATGAGATTATGCAACTCCCGTTTACCGGAGGAACACTTTGTGTGCTACCAAACGTCACAACATAACTGGGTGATTATAAAGGTGCTCTACAGGTGTCTCCAAAGGTACATGTTGGGTTGGCGTATTTCGAGATTAGGATTTGTCACTCCGATTGTCGGAGAGGTATCTCTGGGCCCTCTCGGTAATGCACATCACATAAGCCTTGCAAGCATTGCAACTAATGAGTTAGTTGTGAGATGATGTATTACGGAACGAGTAAAGAGACTTGCCGGTAACGAGATTGAACTAGGTATTGAGATACCGACGATCGAATCTCGGGCAAGTAACATACCGATGACAAAGGGAACAACGTATGTTGTTATGCGGTCTGACCGATAAAAGATCTTCGTAGAATATGTAGGAGCCAATATGAGCATCCAGGTTACGCTATTGGTTATTGACCGGAAACATGTCTCGGTCATGTCTACATTGTTCTCGAACCTGTAGGGTCCGCACGCTTAAGGTTTCGATGACAGTTATATTATGAGTTTATGAGTTTTGATGTACCGAAGGAGTTCGGAGTCCCGGATGGGATCGGGGACATGACGAGGAGTCTCGAAATGGTCGAGACATAAAGATTGATATATTGGAAGCCTATATTTGGATATCAGAAGTGTTCCGGGTGAAATCGGGATTTTACCGGAGTACCGGGAGGTTACCGGAACCCCCCGGGAGGTATATGGGCCTTAGTGGGCCTTAGTGGAAGAGAGGAGAGGTGGCCAGGGCTGGGCCGTGCGCCCCTCCCCCCTTAGTCCGAATAGGACAAGGAGAGGGGGCCGGCGCCCCCCTTCCTTCTCTCCCTCCTCTTTCCCCTCCTCCCGAATCCTATTCCAACTAGGAAAGGGGGGGGGGAATCCTACTCCCGGAGGGAGTAGGACTCCTCCTGGCGTGCCCTCTCCTGGCCGGCCGCACCCCCCCTTTGATCCTTTATATACGGAGGCAGAGGGCACCCCTAGAGACACAAGTTGATCCACGTGATCATATTCTTAGCCGTGTGCGGTGCCCCCTTCCACCATAGTCCTCGATAATATTGTAGCAGTGCTTAGGCGAAGCCCTGCGACAGTAGTACATCAAGATCGTCACCACGCCGTCGTGCTGACGGAACTCTTCCCCGACACTTTGCTGGATCGGAGTCCGGGGATCATTATCGAGTTGAACGTGTGCTAGAACTCGGAGGTGCCGTAGTTTCGGTGCTTGATCGGTCGGGCCGTGAAGACGTACGACTACATCAACCACGTTGTGCTAACGCTTCCGTTGTCGATCTACAAGGGTACGTAGATCACACTCTCCCCTCTTGTTGCTATGCATCACCATGATCTTGCGTGTGCGTAGGAATTTTTTTGAAATTACTACGTTCCCCAACAATATATAGCCAGTAGCCCTCAAGGTGTGTATCGGTGTAAAACCCGAGATGCACATGAAGGATGACGTAAGACCGCTGATCCCAGTAGCCGCTGAGACTCAGGTTGATTTGCAAAATCGGCCTGAGGATCAAGTCCTAGCTCGGCAGAATACTTCGGGACACTAAAAGCGGCGTGCTCAGTCCTCGAGACTCAGGTTGGGTGCGGCCGACCAACCTGAGGATCAAAATCTCCTCGGAAACTATATTGCACATAAAATTCTCTGCATCGGGCAAGCAATGCAGTAGCCCCCGAGACACTGGTCGGGTGGCAACACCAGATCAGGGGATTGATGTGCCCCTTTAATATTTGTAAATAATAAGCCCGAAGCCCAGTAGCCCCCGAGCCTTAATGCGGGCACGGGTGGCCGAATTAAGGATCAATATCCATAGTAAAATCACAAATTATGTGTAATGACTCTATGTATCCAAGTACTTTACATCATTAATGCTCGGATCCGCATTGTACAAAACTTTGTTGACCGACCATCGGCTTCCACCTCCTCGGCCAGTAGCCGAGGAGTGTTTGTCCTACTTTATAAAGCCTTTATGAGGGCAAAGATTTACGACAAACAAGGCAATCTGGCCACACGGTTTTATAAACAAAGGTACGCAGAGAGATATGTTATATTACTGTTTAACAGAAGAAATGTATTCCAAAGAAAATAGTCCCGCTATCAGTTCCTTTCTTTGGGTTGTCATGCTAAGCATGATCATGAAACCTCAGCTCGAATGTAAGAGCAAAATATCGAGGATTTAGTTTGGGAGGCCAGTTAATAGCCCCCGGTAGTGTTCGGCGACAGTCGAGGTCAAGCCGTAAACACTTCGGCCAATGTTATGAATGGCCCGTCATAGTCATCGGATCGCTGACTAGTTTACGCTTATTGTGACAGTCAGTTTTCGGCTTTCTCCACTAAGGTGCTTAACCATGTGAGCTGGAAGCACAATCGCAGTGGTTCTCCCTTTGCACGCCTAGCCGAACAAAACGGAATGTAGGAAGCAAGTGCAGGAGCCGGGCAACCCAACTATTGACCGAAGACACAATTCGAAACCGATGCATATATAGCAATATCTGAGAATGTTTTTGCCGAATCCCTAAAGGTGTCCGGCGTTGCACTACGAGACTAATGCTGGAAAAGCACAAATAGTTTAAAAGTGCCAAAAAGCTTGGAAAACCAAGAAACGTCAGTAAAAACATGACGTCCGAACAAGATCAAGTGTTCAGTGCCAATCCGAAAATTGGTCTTAGAAAAAAGAAGTGCTTCTGTCGTCCTTTAACATGACACATCCTATCTCAAGACTTCGAGCGGGTTAGCCTACAGCTTCAACCTCCTATCCTGAGGGCGGAGTACTTCTCATTAGGCCAGTTTAGCAAACTAAACTCTAGCGGCTTTGAGAGAGAAATTAGGCTCCCCGGCTAGTGACCGCACACTCGCGTCGAAAAAAGGAGTGATAAATAATAATAATAGAAGTTTGCAATGACTAAGAAGAAGAACACTTATTATAAAACGGCTCAAATAAACTTAAGTGCCCCCAAGTGACTTGGGTAGAAGAATGATTGCATGTACCGAATTACATATATCATATCTATGTTCAACCGAACTTTAAACGCGTCTTAACCGACCGTCAACTTCTCCCTCTTTGGTCAAGGACCGAAAAGTATTATGTACTCCATCGGTCGTGAATATCGACGGTGTTTCCAATAACCAGGCAATCAGGCCATAAGGCTGTAACAGACAAAGCGCGCTCAGGGAACTTATGCTATATTACCGTGAAGTGTAAGAATTATCTTCGAAGAAAATAGTACCCCCACCGATACCTTTCTTCGGTGCTCATTGTTATTATGAGACTTGTGCAATAGATTTTTTGTACTCATGAGTTCCGTTGTGTGCCGACCATCATTGAAAACTATAAGAGCGCTAGCTTTCGGCTTCACCCAGTCTGAGGTCCGGCTCGGGCGACCCGATCGTGACAATCGCAGAGGTGCTCCCTTTACTCCCTAGCCGAACAATCGGGAACGTAGGGGTAAACACAGGAGCAAGGCAACCCAGCTTGCAAATCGCTTAAGTCAATATGGTGCATATTGTGGCATAATACACGAACAAGGAACGAAGCCGTACAAGTATAATCATATGCAAGTGGAAAAAGCTACATAAAGGAAGCCCCCAAGTGAATTGGGTCCTTGAATTTGTGTGTCACAAACAAAGTTTGGACAAGGAAAAAAATTTACAAGCAACTTTTTTCCAAAAAAGTATAATGCTTGGTCGAACCGAACACAAGTTAGAAATTAAAGCTTTGAGCATGAAAGCGACTTAGCTGGCTAATGTGTTCGGTATTGATGACGCGGTCCGAGCTTGATGCGGGGCAAGGTTCCATCCCCCAAGCCGGTCCCGAGGTGGCGGAGCGGAGAGCTCGACACGATGAAGTGGTGACATAGCACGGTCAATGCAGACCGGCAGAGTGACGCCGAAGTCCCCGGATCATTTTCCTGTGCACAAAAAATAGTGCAAACCGGAGATAATAGTAATAATGATAATTAAAAAATCATTTCATAATAAATAATTTATGCAAAGTGAGTAATAAAAGAAATATGGCCTGGCGCCGAAGTCAATGTCGATGCAGGGCATCGGCGTGATGCGGTAAAGGCGTGGCAAAGCCTGAATTCGCAGGTCGGTCCGAGCTCCGGATGCGGCGTTCGCCGGACTATGTACGGAAACTGACCGAACCACCATGCAACTGTCGTCAATGCGGCCACCATTTGATAGACCTGTGTACATATGATGGACAAACCAGAGTAATAATTCATTGGGAAAAATGAACCCAAACAAGCAAAAAATACTGGGATTAATAGCACCTGGTTTATTTGTTGTAGCAATCTGAAGGAAGGTGATTCCCAAAATTGGGACTCGATCCGCACACCCATTGCCTGATGGGCGATAAAACGATGGCATGGCAATGCTGGCAAAGGTTGGCTCGCCGAGGCAAAGCCCTCGGCCCAGCTAACGTGACAGAGCTGGTCGGCTAGTGACGCCGAAGTGTCTGGAGTAGGTTGATGAAGAGATGGCGAAGCCCCCGGTCCAGCCGAGATGTCGAAGCCTCGATGTCAGCCGATGAGTCGAAGTAGGTCGGCGTGATGGACACCAGCTTGAAGAAGCAATAGTGCGGCCCTGCCGATGCAGGTCGTGACGTGGTCGATGCCGGCTTGATGAAGCGACCGTGCGGTGATGCCGGTATGCCCGCTCCGTGTAATCCGTGGGGCGGCGATGTTGGTGATGATTTATCCTTCGCGATGCCGGGCTCTTGTTTGGCTTGCCGAGATGATGATCCGAAGAAGTTGAGCTCGGCTCAATAAAGTGACGCCGTGTCTAGCGCAGGTCGGCAGCCGTGGAGTAATATTGCCGGACTGGTTTGACACCAGCATGATGTTGAAGATCACATTCAAAAGATCTTACAGTTAGTGGGATGTGTTCGGGAACAAAACACAATACCCCATACAAAACTTCCTTCAAAAAGGATGTCAGAAATCCTGTTCATAAAAAAGATGAACTCGGGTCGGATTCGTTTTCGTGCAGAAAACAGATCCGAAAAGTGATGCACTAATCGGAAGGTTCCCGGAGTTTGGACGGTCGGATCGAGCCGAAATTTTGAGAGGTGGTAGATATAGGAATTCCGCAGCCGATCAACGGTTGGATCTTCCAAAGGACGTCCGAGCTAGAAGCTGGACACCACGCCCTAAACTCATCCAAATTCCCGTCCAGATTTGACAGGGCTCCGGTATATCATAGATTGCCAGAGATTCCTCCATCGGAACTCGACGAAATTTTCCAGGGTTGTTGTAGACTCAATTCCGCACAATTACACCAAATCGGTCGTCAAAGCGATACTCGAGGAGGTGGTGGTGGCAGATACGAGTTCGCTGTCCAGAAAAACAGCATGGTCGCTTGAGGGCAATGTTGACGTTGAGCCCCCGAGCTCCATAGATGATTCCTCCGTGATCTTGATAGAGATCGGAGTTGATGTTTGATGAAGGCCCTCGTCCGGACATGGTGATCCGAACACGGGGCGCAATTCTTGGTCGAACCAAGGTGACCAGTCGAGCTGGTGACGAAGATGCCGAAGTCGCAGTTGATCTGCAGGCGAGCCATCGATCCTTTTGTCGATCACACAGCGGAACTCTCAATGAAAGCACCAATGTCGGTGTCAAAACCGGCGGATCTCGGGTAGGGGGTCCCGAATTATGCGTCCAGGATCGATGGTAACAGGAGGCATGGGACACGATGTTTATCCAGGTTCGGGCCCTCTTGATGGAGGTAAAACCCTACGTCCTGCTTGATTAATATTGATGATATGGGTAGTACAAGAGTAGATCTACCATGAGATCAGAGAGGCTAAACCCTAGAAGCTAGCCTATGGTATGATTGTTGTATGATGAAGTTGAATATTCTATCAACTAGCCTGGCCTTGGTTTATATAATGCACCAGAGGCCTAGGATAACAAGAGTCCTAGCCGAATACGCCGGTGGGGAGAAGTCCTTGCCTTGATCGCCAAGTCTTGTGGAATCTTCCTTGTATGTGGCAGTTGTCCGAACTGGCCCATGAGTATATGGCCACAGGGGTCCTCGGCCCAATCTATCAGATCAGGAGATGACGTGTTGAGTACCCCCTAGTCCAGGACACCGTCAGGGGGCTGGCCCCCTAGCCCTAGTCCAATTCGGTTTGGGATAGGGGGCGCGCGCCACCTCTTGGCCTGCCTCCTCTCTTCCACCACTAGGCCCATGAGGCCCAATAAGTTCCCCCAGGGGGTTCCGGTAACCCCCGGTAATCCGAAACTCATCCAAAATGACCCGAGCCATTCCGGTGTCCGAATGTAACCTTCCAATATATGAATCTTTATGTATCGACCATTTCGAGACTCCTCGTCATGTCCGTGATCTCATCTGGGACTCCGAACAACCTTCGGTACATCAAATCACATAACTCATAATACAAATCGTCATCGAACGTTAAGCGTGCGGACCCTACGGGTTCGAGAACTATTTAGACATGACCGAGACACATCTCCGGTCAATAACCAATAGCGGAACCTGGATGCTCATATTGGTTCCTACATATTCTACAAAGATCTTTATCGGTCAAACCACATAACAACATATGTTGTTCCCTTTGTCATCGGTATGTTACTTGCCCTAGATTCGATCGTCGGTATCATCATACCTAGTTCAATCTCATCACCAGCAAATCTCTTTACTCGTTCTGTAATGCATCATCCCGCAACTAACTCATTAGTCACATTGCTTGCAAGGCTTATAGTGATGTGCATTACCGAGAGGGCCCAGAGATACCTCTCCGACAATTGGAGTGACAAATCCTAATCTTGATCTATGTCAACTCAACAAACACCATCGGAGACACTAATACGTCTCCAACGTATCTATAATTTTTGATTGCCCCATGCTATATTATCTACTGTTTTGGACTATATTGGGCTTTATTTTCCACTTTTATATTATTTTTGGGACTAACCTATTAACCGGAGGCCCAGCCCAGAATTGCTGTTTTTTTTGCCTATTTCAGTGTTTCAGATAAACGGAATATCAAACAGAGTCCAAACGGAACAAAATCTTCGGAAACGTGATTTTCTCACCGAACGTGATCCAGGAGACTTGGACCCTACTGCAAGGGATCAAAGAGGTGGTCACGAGGGTGGGGGCGCCCCCCTAGGGCGCGCCCCCTGCCTCATGGTCCCCTCGGTGCTCCACCGACGTACTCCTTCCTCCTATATATACACACGTACCCCCAAACGATCAGAACAGGAGCCAAAAACCTAATTCCACCGCCACAACTTTCTGTATCCACGAGATCCCATCTTGGGGCCTGTTCCGGAGCTCCGCCAGAAAAGGGCCATCATCACGGAGGGCTTCTACATCATCCTAGCCCCTCCGATGAAGTGTGAGTATTTTACCTCAGACCTTCGGGTCCATAGTTAGTAGCTAGATGGCTTCTTCTCTCTCTTTGAATCTCAATACAAAGTTCTTCCCCTCTCTCGTGGAGATCTATTCGATGTAATCTTCTTTTTGCGGTGTGTTTGTTGAGACCGATGAATTGTGGGTTTATGATCAAGTCTATCTATGAATAATATTTGAGTCTTCTCTGAATTCTTTTATGCATGATTGGTTATCTTTGCAAGTCTCTTCAAATTATCTGTTTGGTTTGGCCAACTAGTTTAGTAGTTCTTGCCATGGGAGAAGTGCTTAGCTTTGGGTTCGATCTTGCGGTGTCCTTACCCAGTGACAGAAGGGGCAGCAAGGCACGTATTGTATCGTTGCCATCGAGGATAACAAGATGGGGTTTATTTCATATTGCATGAATTTACCTCTCTACATCATGTCATCTTGCTTAAGGCGTTACTCTGTTTTTAACTTAATACTCTAGATGCATGCTGGATAGCGGTCGATGAGTGGAGTAATAGTAGTAGATGCAGAATCGTTTCGATCTACTTGTCACCGATGTGATGCCTATATACATGATCATGCCTAGATATTCTCATAATTATGCTCAATTCTATCAATTGCTCAACAGTAATTTGTTCACCCACCGTAGAATACTTATGCTCTTGAGAGAAGCCACTAGTGAAACCTATGGCCCCCGGGTCTATTCTCATCATATCAATCTCCATCACTTTTATATTGTTTTGCTATTTACTTTGCTTTTACTTTTTACTTTGCATATTTATATCAAAAATACCAAAAATATTCTATCTATCAGATCTCACTCTCGTAAGTGACCGTGAAGGGCTTGACAACCCCTAATCGCGTTGGTTGCGAGTAGCTATCGCTTTGTGCAGGTACGAGGGACTTGAGCATGGGCTCCTACTGGATTGATACCTTAGTTCTCAAAAACTAAGGGAAATACTTACGCTACTCTGCTGCATCATCCCTTCCTCTTCGGGGAAAACCAACGCAAGCTCAAGACGTAGCAAGAAGGATTTCTGGCGCCGTTGCCGAGGAGTCTACGCAAAAGTCAATATACCAAGTACCCATCACAATCCCTATCTCTCGCAACACATTATTTGCCATTTGCCTCTCATTTTCCTCTCCCCCAATTCACCCTTGCCATTTTATTCGCCCTCTCTCTCTATCCTCCCTCTCTGTTTGCCTCTTTTGTCCGCTTGCTTTTTGTTTGCTCGTGTGTTAGATTGCTTGTTTGTCGCGATGGCTCAAGATACTACTAAATTGTGTGACTTCACCAATACCAATAATAATGATTTCCTTAGCACTCCGATTGCTCCTTTTACCGATGCTGAATCTTGTGAAATTAATACTGCTTTATTGAATCTTGTTATGAAAGATCAATTCACCGGCCTTCTTAGTGAAGATGTCGCTACTCATCTGAATAGCTTCGTTGATTTATGTGATATGCAGAAGAAAAAAGATGTCAATAATGATGTCGTTAAATTGAAGCTATTTCCTTTTTCGCTTAGAGATCGTGCTAAAGCTTGGTTTTTGTCTTTGCCTAAGAATAGTATAGATTCATGGAACAAGTGCAAAGATGCTTTTATCGCTAAGTATTTTCCTTCCGCTAAGATCATCTCTCTTAGAAACAATATAATGAACTTTAAACAACTTGATCATGAACATGTTGCACAAGCTTGGGAGAGAATGAAATTAATGATTCGTAATTGCCCTACTCATGGTTTGAATTTGTGGATGATTATACAAAACTTTTATGCTGGATTGAATTTTACTTCTATAAATCTTTTAGATTCGACCGCGGGAGGCACTTTTATGGAAATCACTTTAGGAGATGCTACTAAACTCCTAGATAATATTATGGTTAATTATTCTCAATGGCATACTGAAAGAACTTCTAATAAAAAGTGCATGCGATAGAAGAAATTAATGTGTTGAGTGGAAAGATGGATGAACTTATGAAATTATTTTCTACTAAGAGTGTTTCTTCTAATCCTAATGATATGCCTTTGTCTACTTTGATTGAGAATAATAATGAATCTATGGATGTGAATTTTGTTGGTAGGAATAATTTTGGTAACAACGCTTATAGAGGGAATTTTAATCCTAGGCCATATCCTAGTAATCCTTCTAATAATTATGGGAATTCCTACAACAACTCTTATGGAAATTATAATAAGATGCCCTCTGATTTTGAATCTAATATTAAAGAATTTATTTCTTCGCAAAAGAATTTTAATGCTATGATTGAAGAAAAATTGCTTAAGATTGATGATTTGGCTAGAAACGTTGATAGAATTGCTCTTGATGTTGATGCTTTGAAACTTAGATCTATTCCACCTAAGCATGATATTAATGAGTCTCTAAAAGCCATGAGAATTTCAATTGATGAGTGTAAGGAAAGAACCGCTAGGATGCGTGCTTCCAAAGATGCCTTTATTAAAGCGTGTTCTTCCAATTCCTATGAAAATCAAGATGAAGATCTAAAAGTTATTGATGTGTCTCAAATTAAATCTTTATTTTGCAATATGAATCTTGATGAAACTGAATATGATCTTCCTTTACCTAGAAGGCGTTCTAAAAATTCAGAGTATTTAGATTTTAATGATGAAATTGATGAAAGTGGGATTGAAAGAAATAAAAATCTAGATGTTGCTAAACCCACTATATTGGATTTCAAGGATTTTAATTATGAAAGTTGCTCTTTGATTGATTGTATTTCCTTGTTGCAATCCATGCTAAATTCTCCACATGCTTATAGTCGAAATAAAGCCTTCATCGAACATATTGTTGATGCCTTGATGCAATCTTATGAAGAAAAACTTGAATTGAAAGTTTCTATCCCTAGAAAACTCTATGATGAGTGGGAACCAACTATTAAAATTAACATTAAAGTTCATGAGTTTTATGCTTTGTGTGATTTGGGTGCTAGTGTCTCTACTATTCCCAAGACTTTGTGTGATTTACTAGATTTCCGTAACTTTGATGATTGCTCTCTAAACTTGCATCTTGCGGATTCCACTATTAAGAAACCTATGGGAAGGATTAATGATGTTCTTATTGTTGCAAATAGGAATTATGTGCCCGTAGATTTCATTGTTCTTGATATAGATTGCAATCCTTCTTGCCCTATTATTCTTGGTAGACCTTTCCTTAGAACGGTTGGTGCGATTATTGATATGAAGGAAGGAATATTAGATTTCAATTTCCATTAAAAAAGGGCATGGAACACTTTCCAAGAAATAAAATAAAATTACCATATAAAACTATCATGAGAGCCACTTATGGATTGCCTACCAAAGATGGCAATACCTAGATCTATTCTTGCTCGTTATGCCTAGCTAGGGGCGTTAAACGATAGCGCTTGTTGGGAGGCAACCCAATTTTATTTTTATTCCTTGCTTTTTGCTCCTGTTTAGTAATAAACAAATTATTTAGCCTCTGTTTTGGTTGTGTTTTTTGTGTTTAATTAGTGTTTGTGCCAAGTAGAACCGTTGGGAAGACTTGGGGAAAGTCTTGTTGAACTTGCTGTAAAAAAACAGAAACTTTAGCGCTCACGAGAACTGCTGTCATTTTTATTTGAAGAGTGATATTTAGTTAATTATTTTTCAGATTATTAATAGATAAATTCCTCACGTCCAGAAATTTATTTTAGAATTTTTGGGGTTCCAGATCTTGCGCTAGCTACAGATTACTACAGACTGTTGTTTTTTTTGACAGATTCTGTTTTTCGTGTGTTGTTTGCTTATTTTGATGAATCTATGGCTAGTAAAATAGTTTATAATACATAGAGAAGTTATAATACAGTAGGTTTAACACCAGTATAAATAAATAATGAGTTCATTACAGTACATTGAAGTGGTCTTTTGTTTTCTTTCGCTAACGGAGCTCACGAGTTTTCTATTTTGAGTTTTGTGTTGTGAAGTTTTCAAGTTTTGGGTGAATTCTTTTGATGGATCATGGAACAAGGAGTGGCAAGAGCCTAAGCTTGGGGATGCCCATGGCACCCCCAAGATAATCCAAGGACACCAAAAAGTCAAAGCTTGGGGATGCCCCCGGAAGGCATCCCCTCTTTCGTCCACTTCCATCGGTAATTTACTTGGAGCTATATTTTTATTCACCAACATGATATGTGTTTTGCTTAGAGCGTCTTGTATTATTTGTTTCTTTGTTTGTTAGTATGCCACAATCGTCCTTGCTGTACACACCTTTTGAGAGAGCCATACATGAATTAAAATTTGATAGAATACTCTATGTGCTTCACTTATATCTTTTGAGCTAAGTAGTTTTGCTCTATGTGCTTCACTTATATCTATTGAGCTAAGTGGTTTTGCTCTATGTGCTTCACTTATATCCTTTGAGCTAGATAATTTTGCTCTATGTGCTTCACTTATATCTTTTGAGCGTTATAATTTTGCTCTATGTGCTTCACTTAGATCTTTTAGAGCATGGTGGTGGATATGTTTTAAAGAAACTATTGATCTCTCATGCTTCACTTAAATTAATTTGAGAGTCTCTTAATAGCATGGTAATTTGCCTAATAATAATATGCTTGGTATTCAAGATTTGTGAAACTCTCTTTTGAGTGTGTTGAATACTAAGAAAAGATTGAAGCATGATAATTGTTTTGAGTTATGGAGGTGATAATATTAAAGTCATGCTAGTTGAGTAGTTGTGAATTTAAAGAATACTTGTGTTAAAGTTTGTGATTCCCGTAGCATGCACGTATGGTGAACCGTTATGTGATGAAGTCGGAGCATGATTTATTTATTGATTGTCTTCCTTATGAGTGGCGGTCGGGGACGAGCGATGGTCTTTTCCTACCAATCTATCCCCCTAGGAGCATGCGCATAATACTTTGCTTTGATAACTTCTAGATTTTTGCAATAAGTATATGAGTTCTTTATGACTAATGTTGAGTCCATGGATTATACGCACTCTCACCCTTCCACCTTTGCTAGCCTCTCTAATACCGCGCAACTTTCGCCGGTATCATACACCTACCATATACCTTCCTCAAAACAGCCACCACACCTACCTATTATGGCATTTCCATAGCCATTCCGAGATATATTGCCATGCAACTTTCCACCATCTAGTTCATCATGACACACTTCATCATTGTCATATTGCATATCCCGGCATTCACATAGAGTCATATTTTGTTCTAAGTATCGAGTTGTAATTGTTGAGTTATAAGAAAAATAAAAGTGTGATGATCATCATTATTAGAGCATTGTCCTAGTGAGGAAAGAATGATGGAGACTATGATTCCCCCATAAGTCGGGATGAGACTCCGGACGAAAAAAAAGAGGCCATAAAAAAAGAGAAAAGGCCCAAACAAAAAAATGATGAGAGAAAAAGAGAGAAGGGACAATGTTACTATCCTTTTACCACACTTGTGCTTCAAAGTAGCACCATGATCTTCATAGTAGAGAGTCTCTCATGTTATCACCTTCATATACTAGTGGGAAATTTTCATTATAGAACTTGGCTTGTATATTCCAATGATGGGCTTCCTCAAATTGCCCTAGGTCTTCATGAGCAAGCAAGTTGGATGCACACCCACTTAGTTTCTTTTTGAGCTTTCATATACTTATAGCTCTAGTGCATCCGTTGCGTGGCAATCCCTACTCACTCACATTGATATCTATTGATGGGCATCTCCATAGCCCGTTGATACGCCTAGTTGATGTGAGACTATCTTCTCCTTTTTGTCTTCTCCACAACCACCATTCTATTCCATCTATAGTGTTATATCCATGGCTCACGCTCATGTATTGCATGAAGATTGAAAAAGTTTTGAAAAAGTTAGAGTATGAAACAATTGCTTGGCTTGTCATCGGGGTTGTGCATGATTTAAATACTTTGTGTGGGGAAGATGGAGCATAGCCAGACTATATGATTTTGTAGGGATAACTTTCTTTGGCCATGTTATTTTGAGAAGACATAATTGCTTTGTTAGTATGCTTGAAGTATTATTATTTTCTATGTCAATATAAACTTTTATCTTGAATCTTTCTAATCTGAATATTCATACCACAATTAAGAAGATTTGCATTGAAATTATGCCAAGTAGCACTCCGCATCAAAAATTCTCTTTTTATCATTTACCTACTCGAGGACGAGCAGGAATTAAGCTTAGGGATGCGTGATACGTCTCCAACGTATCTATAATTTTTGATTGCTGCATGCTATATTATCTACTGTTTTGGACTATATTGGGCTTTATTTTCCACTTTTATATTATTTTTGGGACTAACCTATTAACCGGAGGCCCAGCCCAGAATTGTTGTTTTTTTTGCCTATTTCAGTGTTTCGGATAAACGGAATATCAAACGGAGTCCAAACGGAATAAAATCTTCGAAAACGTGATTTTCTCACCGAACGTGATCCAGGAGACTTGGACCCTACTGCAAGGGATCAAAGAGGTGGTCACGAGGGTGGGGGGCACCCCCCCTAGGGCGCGCCCCCTGCCTCGTGGGCCCCTCGGTGCTCCACTGACGTACTCCTTCCTCCTATATATACACATGTACCCCCAAACGATCAGAACAGGAGCCAAAAACCTAATTCCACCGCCGCAACTTTCTGTATCCACAAGATCCCATCTTGGGGCCTGTTCCGGAGCTCCGCCGAAAGAGGGCCGTCATCGCAGAGGGCTTCTACATCATCCTAGCCCCTCCGATGAGGTGTGAGTAGTTTACCTCAGACCTTCGGGTCCATAGTTAGTAGCTAGATGGCTTCTTCTCTCTCTTTGAATCTCAATACAAAGTTCTCCCCCTCTCTCGTGGAGATCTCTTCGACGTAATCTTCTTTTTGCGGTGTGTTTGTTGAGACCGATGAATTGTGGATTTATGATCAAGTCTATCTATGAATAATATTTGAATCTTCTCTGAATACTTTTATGCATGATTGGTTATCTTTGCAAGTCTCTTCGAATTATCCGTTTGGTTTGGCCAACTAGTTTGGGTAGTTCTTGCCATGGGAGAAGTGCTTAGCTTTGGGTTCGATCTTGCGGTGTCCTTACCCAGTGACAGAAGGGGCAGCAAGGCACGTATTGTATCGTTGCCATCAAGGATAACAAGATGGGGTTTATTTCATATTGCATGAATTTATCTCTCTACATCATGTCATCTTGCTTAAGGCGTTACTCTGTTTTTAACTTAATACTCTAGATGCATGCTGGATAGCGGTCGATGAGTGGAGTAATAGTAGTAGATGCAGAATCATTTCGATCTACTTGTCACGACGTGATGCCTATATACATGATCATGCCTAGATATTCTCATAATTATGCTCAATTCTATCAATTGCTCAACAGTAATTTGTTCACCCACCGTAGAATACTTATGCTCTTGAGAGAAGCCACTAGTGAAACCTATGGCCCCCGGGTCTATTCAATCATATCAATCTCCATCACTTTTATATTGTTTTGCTATTTACTTTGCTTTTACTTTTTACTTTGCATCTTTATATCGAAAATACCAAAAATATTCTATCTATCAGATCTCACTCTCGTAAGTGACCGTGAAGGGCTTGACAACCCCTAATCGCGTTGGTTGCGAGTAGCTATCGCTTTGTGCAGGTACGAGGGACTTGAGCGTGGGCTCCTACTGGATTGATACCTTGGTTCTCAAAAACTGAGGGAAATACTTACGCTACTCTGCTGCATCATCCCTTCCTCTTCGGGGAAAACCAACGCAAGCTGAAGACGTAGCAGACACCTGTAGAGCATCTTTATAATCACCCAGTTACGTTGTGATGTTTGATAGGACACTAAGTGTTCCTCCAGTATTCCGGAGTTGCATAATCTCATAGTCATAGGAACATGTATAAGTCATGAAGAAAGCAATAGCAATAAACTAAATGATCATAGTGCTAAGCTAACGGATGGGTCTAGTCCATCACATCATTCTGTAATGATGTCATCTCATTCATCAAATGACAACACAGGTCCATGGCTAGGAAACTTAACCATATTTGATTAACAAGCTAGTCAAGTAGAGGCATACCAGGGACACTCTATTTGTCTATGTATTCACACATGTACTAAGTTTCCGCTTAATACAATTCTAGCATGAATAATAAACATTTATCATGATATAAGGAAATATAAATAACAACTTTATTATTGCCTCTAGGGCATATTTCCTTCAAACATGATGTAGATGAGATCCGTTTATCTATGGCGGTAGATATATATCTCATCTTTTTATCCTTAGTAGCAACGATACATACGTGTCGGTTCCCTTTCTGTCACTGGGATCAAGCACCATAAGATCGAACCCACTACCGGGCACCTCGTCCCATTGTAAGATAAATAGATCAAGTTGGCCAGACAAAACCCAAATATCGGAGAAGAAATACAAGGCTATAATAGATCATGCATAAAAGAGATCAAAGAAACTCAAATACTTTCATGGATATAAAAGATAGATCATCGATCCCAACAAACACACCGCAAAAGAGTTACATCATATGGATCTCCAAGAGACCATTATATTGAGAATCAAGAGAGAGAGATGAAGCCATCTGGCTACTAACTACGGACCCGAAGGTCTACAAAGAACTACTCACGCATCATCGGAGAGGCACCAATGGAAGTGGTGAACCCCTCCGTGATGGTGTCTAGATTGGATCTGGTGGTTCTGGACTCTACGGCGACTGGATGAATATTTCGTCGAATACCCTAGGGTTTTGGGAATATTGGGGTATTTATAGAGCAAAGAGGCGGTCTGGGGGGCACCCGAGGTGGGCACAACCCACCAGGGCACGCCTGGGCCTCCTGGCGCGCCCTGGTGGGTTGTCCCCTCCTTGGGATTCCCCCTAGGTGCAACCAGGGCCCAATATCTTCCATCTAGTCCATAAAAAATCTCTGTAAAGTTTCGTGGCATTTGGACTCCGTTTGATATTGATTTTCTGTGATGTAAAAAACATGGAAAAAAACAGCAACTGGCACTTGGCACTTTGTCAATAGGTTAGTGCCAAAAATGATATAAAATGACTATAAAATGATTACAAAACATCCAAGATTGATAATAAAATAGCATGGAACAATAAAAAATTATAGATACGTTGGAGACATATCATGCGGCGGATCTCTTCCGCTGTTGCTTAGGCCGCGGAGACGGCTGACACAGTGTCTGACTTGGAGGAGGAGGATTGGGCTGACGCGGTGTCAGCCTTGGAGGAGGAGGAGTGGCCTGACACGGTGCTAGACTTGGAGGAGGAGGAGTGGCCTGACGCAGTGCCGGACTTGGAGTAGGAGGAGTGGCCTGACGCGGTGCCGGACTTGGAGGAGGAGTGGCCTGACGCGGTGTCGGTGGCCTTGGAAAGATGATGCAATTCTTTCTCCATAGAATGATACGATGTATGGCATCTCCCAGTGTGTGCTCGTCGTCACCTCAACGAATGTAAAGCTCTAGCCCTGAATATTATGCCACCACTTCATCAACCGCGACACGAGCATAGCCAGCTGGAATCAGATTGCAATGAAAGGTTGCTTCAGGGGGATTTGTATAAGCAACACCGTCCGCCACCTTCATGGATATGTTCTTCATTTTGAAGTGTAGCTCACAATTAGTGTTATCCATGATGTCATCCACAGGGTATCTATCCAGTAGTGCCTCATCGCCCAGGCGGCACCCACACTGCTTCTCAGCATGGATGGGACGGTGCTATCCAATGCTGGATCCGCTAGCTGCTGCCGCTGCAGAGACCCCCTTTCCTAGCAAAGTGAGTTGATCTGCTGCTGCTGCTGCTGCCGCTGGAATTGGAGTGCCAACTCCGTGTGCTTTGATTCTACTATGCGAAGGCGTTTTTCTTCCTACTTCCTCTCCTCCTCCTCCAGCTTCCTCTTCTTCTCCTCCAGCATCTTCTTTCTCGCACGACTTCTGTAGCCAGCATTCTAGTCCGAAAACCCCTCATACCACGGAACAACGCATTTGCCTCGTGTTCTTCCTAGTTGTTCAGGATTTCCCAGGGCGCGCGTAAGCTCGGCGTTCTCTCTGTTGGGTGTGAACACCCCCGTTCGAGCCTCTTCTATTGCAACAAGTAGTTTGACGCTGGCTCCTTTAAGACTTGCCCGCTCCAAACCTAGCCTGTCTTTGGGTCCAACGCCCCCCCATGTGCATAGAACCAAGTCCTGGACCTGGGGGCCAGCTCATTGTAACTGGAATGACCCCTGCATCCACCATCTGTTGCTCAGCCTTATCCCACTTAGGTCGGGCCACCGCGTAGCCACCTGGCCCCAGCTTATGGTAATGCTCCTTTTTCACGGCATTGATCTTGTTTATTCTCGGCCGTTCCTGAGCTAATTCTGATTCCTTGAATTTCACGAAAGCAGGCCAGTGATCTCTTTGCTTCTCCAGTGTTCCCTTGAATTCTGGAGTCTTCTTTCCTCCTTCGACGTACTTGGCCCATATACTTTTCTTATGGTTGTTGAATGCTACCGCCATCTTCCTAAGAGCAGCGTCCTTGACTTTCTGCACATATGCATTTGTGAAATGATCTGGTAGGGTGAAATGTGACATGAGAGATTCCCAAAGAGGATCTTTTGCGCTTTGGTCGGTAGAAGTATGATCTGGACGTTACTTTGCTGGTTTTTCCATTCTTGAATGGAGATCGGGATTTGGTCCTTCACAAGAACTCCGCACTGACAAACGAACTTGCCCACATTCTTCTTAGGCTCGCTTGGTTCGCCATTAGGTTTGATGGCATCGATGTTGTATTTACGCCATCCTTCAACTTTTTGGCCGGGCCTCGCACTGTCAAGCTGCCTGTAGAAGATTTGCTCGATCCGGATGGCTGAAAGAAGAAAGATCGATTCATTAATATATATACAAATCAATTAAAACATGTGATGATCACCAGATGCCTGCTTATATAAATATACCTTGCCGGTCTTTGTTATTTCAAGATCAACATTTTCTTCATCATCATAATCATAGTTCTGGACTTCATCTATTCGTTCGTCTTCATCAAATATCATACCCTCACCGGCAGGGTTCAGATATTGCGAGCCATCATCTTCTTCAAACTCATCTGGGCGAGGGGATGAGCATATGATGTTGAACATGGCCTCCTCTCCTTCTCTGCCAGTATTGTCCATAGCTTTTATTTAACTAATCCAGAAGAAATATAAAACAATTTAGTATTCAAATTAGAATGCATGGATGCAATCAATAAGGAAAAACTGAATCATAGTACATAATATGCATCATCGAATACATCGTCTCCAATATTATCGAATAATATATATAATCTCGAATACATCGTCTCGAATATTACTGAATAATATATATATAATCTCGAATACATCGTCTTAAATATTATCGAATACATCACTAGCTAGCTAATACAGATCGAATACTATCGAATAATCTAGTTCACTAGTGGTTCCTGAGGCGCGGGCGGTGGACACCCAAAGAGAAGGAACCATCACATGATCATAGCTTGGGTGAGATCCCCGAAGAACCTGCCAGGTATTGGAGAACCTGACATCCAATGCAGACATGTAGCTACGGACGTGCTCGTCCTCCTCCCTAACACGGCGACATACCACCTCCGGCGGGGCCGGCTCCCTCCGCACTGAAAGTGGCCCACGCGAACGCCACCAAAGGAGCTCCGGGTCGAGGACGGGATCTGGGGCTGGGTTCCTCACCAACCGGCGCGCCCCTGAAGGTAGCACCTCCTAGTGCCAGCCCGGCGGAGCCCAGTCCTGGACACGGCTCCTCTGAAGCAGGATGTCATCCCGAACGGGTCGACGGCGAGGATGCGGGTCGGGCATCGTTGATGCCGAGGACAAATTCTATATGCAAATGTAACATTTTTAAATGATTGGATTGTGATTTCTTATATACAAATTCTATATGCAAATTCTGTATGCAAATGTAACATAATGGATTCTCTTAACCTTTAAGGGATTTAACAAAATGGTGCCATTCTGGATGTGCAGAAAATGGTCCATATTTTTTTGAGATAGCTTACCAGGCTTGCTGCCTGGTAAATGGTCCAAATTTTTCCTGATCTTATCTGCCCTTCTATATGTCACGTTCTCTAGTGTCAAAGGATTCAAGAAAACCATGGCTTCCTAATTAGCCGGAAGTAACAGGCGCATAATGGTACGAAGCTCTCCAAAATTGTTTTGGAAAGGAGTCCCGGATAGGATAATTAACTTTTTGGTACAAAGTTCAGCAAAGCCTTCTGAATATCGCTATTTGGAAGGCCTTTGCTGAAATTCGTACCAAAAAGCGAGTTATTCTATCCAGAACTCTGTTCCAAAACAACTTTGAAGGGCTTCGTAGCATCATATGCCTATTACTTCCGGCTAATGATGAAGCCATGGATTTCTTCAATACTTTGACAGGCAACAAGACATATAGAAGAATATATTGTTGGGGAACGTAGCATGCAATTTCAAAAAATTCCTACGCTCACGCAAGATCTATCTACGAGATGCATAGCAACGAGAGGGGGGGGGATGTGTCCATGTACCCTCGTAGACCGAAAGCCGAAGCATTTGACAACGCGGTTGATGTAGTCGAACTTCTGCACACGTTCAGCTCGATGACGTCCCTTGAAATCTTGATCCAGCAAACTGTCGAGGGAGAGTTCCGTCAGCACAATGGCGTGGTGACGGTGATGGTGAAGTGATCCGCGCAAGGCTTCACCTAAGCACTACATGAATATGACCGGAGGCGTAAACTATGGAGGAGGGCGCCGCACACGGCTAACAAATGTTTGTTGTGTGTTCTAGCAGTGCCCCCCTCA
Organism: Triticum urartu; assembly: GCF_003073215.2. Lineage (NCBI taxonomy): Eukaryota > Viridiplantae > Streptophyta > Magnoliopsida > Poales > Poaceae > Triticum > Triticum urartu. The sequence goes on from NC_053027.1 coordinate 422,033,391, forward strand.
TATATATAAGTTGGAGGGGAGGGGAGGCAGCCAAGGGGGCTCCCCAAGTAGGAGGAATCCTACTTGGGGTCCTCCCAATTCGGCCTCTCCCCTTTCCTATTCCTATTCGGAGTAGGAAGGGAAGAGGGGGAAGGGGGAATCCTATTCCCCTTTTCCTTTCCTCCTTCCCCTTTTCTACTCCAATTTGGCCAGCCCATATGGGAGGGGCGCACCAGCCCCTTAGGGGCTTGTTTGTCCCCTTCTTGGCCCATTAAGGCCCATATAGTTTGCTGGGGGTTGCCCGGAACCCCTTCCGGTGACCCAATACGTACCCGGTACCCCCGGAACACTTCTGGTGTCCAAATACTATTGTCCTATATATGAATCTTTACCTATCAACCATTTCGAGACTCCTTGTCATGTACGTGATCTAATCCGGGACTCTGAACAACATTCGGTCACCAAATCACATAACTCATATAATACAAATCGTCATCGAATGTTAAGCGTGCGGACCCTACGGGTTTGAGAACAATGTAGACATGACCGAGACACCTCTCCAGTCAATAACCAATAGCGGAACCTGGATACTCATATTGGCTCACACATATTCTACGAAGATCTTTAACAACATACGTTATTCCCTTTGTCATCGGTAAGTTACTTGCCCGAGATTCGATCGTCGGTATATCCATACCTAGTTCAATCTTGTTACCGGCAAGTCTCTTTACTCGTTCCGTAATGCATCATCCCGCAACTAACTCATTAGTCACATTGCTTGCAAGGCTTATCATGATGTGCATTGCTGAGAGGGCCCAGAGATACCTCTTCGGTACTCGGAGTGACAAATCCTATTCTCGATCTATGCCAACCCAACAAACACCTTCGGAGATACCTATAGAGCATCTTTATGATCTCCCAGTTACGTTGTGACGTTTGATAGCACACAAGGTATTCCTCCGGTATCCGGGAGTTGCATAATCTCATAGTCAAAGGAATATGTATATGACATGAAGAAATCTATAGCAATAAAACTGAACGATCATTATGCTAACCTAACGGATGGGTCTTGTCCATCACATCATTCTCCTAATGATGTGGTCCCGTTCATTAAATGACAACACATGTCTATGGTTAGGTAACTTAACCATTTTTTATTAACGAGCTAGTCTAGTAGAGGCTTACTAGGGACACGGTGTTTTGTCTATGTATCCACACATGTATCAAGTTTCCGGTTAATACAATTCTAGCATGAATAATAAACATTTATCATGATATAAGGAAATATAAAATAATACTTTATTATTGCCTCTAGGGCATATTTCCTTCAGTATACCACTTGCACTAGAGTCAATAACCTAGTTCACATCGCCATGTGATTTAACACCAATAGTTCACATCACCACGTGACCAACACCCAAAGGGTTTACTAGAATCAATAATCTAGTTCAAATCGCTATGTTATTAACACCCAAAGAGTACTAAGGTGTGATCATGTTTTGCTTGTGAGAGAAGTTTAGTCAACGGTCTGCAACATTCAGATCCGTATGTATTTTGCAAATTTCTATGTCTACAATGCTCTGCATGGAGCTACTTTATCTAATTGCTCCCATTTTCAATATGTATCCAGATTGAGACTCAGAGTCATCCGGATTGGTGTCAAAGCTTGCATCGATGTAACCCTTTATGACAAACTCTTTACCACCTCCATAACCGAGAAACATTTCCTTAGTCCTCTTAGGTAACTAAGGATAATTTTGACCGCTATCCAATGATCTACTCCTAGATCACTATTGTACCCCCTTGCCAAACTCATGGCAAAGTACACAACATAGCATACTTTATAGAACCTATGGCTGAGGCATAGGGAATGACTTTCATTCTCTCTCTATCTTCTATTGTGGTCGGGTTTTGAGTCTTACTCAATTTCACAGCCTGTAACACAGGCAAGAACCCTTTCTTTGATATATCCATTTTGAACTTCTTCAAAACTTTATCAAGGTATGTGCTTTGTGAAAGTCCTATTAAGCGTCTCGATCTATCCCTATAGATCTTGATGCTCAATATGTAAGCAGCTTCACCGAGGTTTTTCAATGAAAAACTTTTATTCAAGTATCCTTTTATGCTATCCATAAACTCTATATCATTTCCAATCAACAATATGTCATCCACATATAATATTAGAAATGCTACAGAGCTCCCACTCACTTTCTTGTAAATACAGGCTTCTCCAAAAGTCTGTATAAAACCATATGCTTTGATAACCTCATCAAAGCGTATATTCCAACTCCGAGATGCTTGCACCAGTCCATAGATGGATCACTAGAGCTTGCACACTTTGTTAGCACCTTTAGGATCGACAAAACCTTCTAGTTGTATCATATACAACTCTTCTTTAAGAAGTCCATTAAGGAATGCAGCTTTGACGTCCATTTGCCAGATTTCATAATCATAAAATGCGGAAATTGCTAACGTGATTCCGACAGACTTAAGCATCGCTACGGGTGAGAAAGTCTCATCATAGTCAAATCCTTGAACTTGTCAAAAACCTTTCGCGACAAGTCGAGTTTTGTAGACAACAACATTACCATCAGCTTCAGTATTCTTCTTGAAGACCATTCATTCTCGATGGCTCGCCGATCATCGGGCAAGTAAACCAAAGTCCACACTTTGTTCTCATACATAGATCCTATCTCAGATTTCATGGCATCAAGCCATTTATCAGAATCTGTGCTCATCATAGCTTCTTCATAGTTCGTAGGTTCGTCATGGTCTAATAACATGACTTCCAGAACAGGGTTACCGTACTACTCTGGCGCGGAACGTGCTATGGTTGACCTACGAGGTTCAGTAGTAACTTGATCTGAAGTTTCATGATCATTATCATTAGCTTCCTCTCTAGTTGGTGTAGGCATCACAGGAACGATTTTCTGTGATGAGCTACTTTCCAATTCGAGAGAAGGTACAATTACCTCATCAAGTTCTAATTTCCTCCCACTCACTTGTTTCGAGAGAAACTCCTTCTCTAGAAAGGGTCCATTCTTAGAAACAAAGAACTTGCCTTCGGGTCTGTGGTAGAAGGTGTACCCAACAGTTTCTTTTGGGTATCATATGAAGACAGACTTCTCCAATTTGGGTTCGAGCTTATCAGGCTGAAGCTTTTTCACATCGCAACCCCAAACTTTAAGAAACGACAGCTTACGTTTCTTACCAAACCATAGTTCATACGGTGTCGTCTCAATGGATTTAGACGGTGCCCTATTTAACGTGAATGCAGCTCTCTCTAACGCATAAGCCCAAAACGATAGTAGTAAATCAGTAAGAGACATCATAGATCGCACCATACGTAATAATGTATGGTTACAACATTCGGACACACCATTATGCTGTGGTGTTCCAGGTGGCGTGAGTTGTGAAACTATTCCACATTATTTTAAATGAAGGCCAAACTCGTAACTCAAATATTCTCATCCGCGATCAGATCATAGAAACTTTATTTTCTTGTTACGATGATTCTCCACTTCACTCTGAAATTCTTTGAACTTTTCAAATGTTTCAGACTTGTGTTTCATTAAGTAGATATACCTATATCTTCTCAAATCATATGTGAAGGTCAGAAAATAACGATACCCGTCGCGTGCCTCAACACTTATCGGATCACATACGTCGGTATGTATTATGTCCAATAAGTCATTGGCTCGCTCCATTGTTCCGGAGAACAGAGTTTTAGTCATCTTGCCCATGAGGCATGGTTCGCAAGTATCAAATGATTCATAATCAAGTGATTCCAAAATCCATCCGTATGGAGTTTCTTCATGCGCTTTACACCAATATGACCTAAACGACAGTGCCACAAATATGTTGCACTATCATTATCAACTTTGCATCTTTTGGCATCAATATTACGAATATGTGTATCACTGCAATCAAGATTCAATAAACCATTTATATTGAGTGTATGACCATAGAAGGTTTTATTCATGTAAACAGGACCACAATTATTCTTTGAATTAAATGAATAACCGTATTGCAATAAACATGATCCAATCATATTCATGCTCAAAGCAAACACCAAATAACATTTATTTTAGGTTCAACACTAATCCTGAAGGTAAAGGGAGTGTGTGATGGTGATCTTATCAACCTTGGAATCACTTCCAACACACATGGTCACCTCGCCCTTAACTAGTATCTATTCATTTTGCAACTCCTGTTTCGAGTTACAAATCTTAGCAACTGAACCGGTATAAAATACCCAGGGCCTACTATGAACACTAGTAAAGTACACATCAATAACATGTATATCAAATATACCTTTGTTCACTTTGTCATCCTTCTTATCTGCCAAGTTTTTGGGGCAGTTCTGGTTCCAGTGACCATTTCCTTTGAAGTAGAAGCACTCAGTTTCAGGTTTGGGTCTAGCTTTGGGCTTCTTCATGGGAGTGGCAACTTGCTTGCCATTCTTCTTGAAGTTCCCTTTATTTCCCTTGCGCTTTTTCTTGAAACTAGTGGTCTTGTTAACCATCAACACTTGATGCTATTTCTTGATTTCTACCTTCGCCGATTTCAGCATTGCGAAGAGCTTGGGAATCGTTTTCGTCATCCCTTGCATATTATAGTTCATCAAGAAGTTCTAGTAGTTTGGTGATAGTGACTAGAGAACCTATGACTGAGGCATAGGGAATGACTTTCATTCTCTCTCTATCTTCTGCCACCATCGGGCTTTGAGTTTTACTCAACTTCACACCTTGCAACATGGGCAAGAACCCTTTCTTTGACTGATCCATTTTCAACTTTTCAAAATATTGCCAAGGTATGTACTTTGTGAAAGTCTTATTAAGCGTCTCGATATATCCCTATAGATCTTGATGCCCAATATATAAGTAGCTTCACCAAGGTCTTTCATTGAAAAAATCTTATTAAAGTATCCTTTTATGCTATCCAGAAATTCTATATCATTTTCAATCAACAATATGTCATCCACATATAATATCAGAAATGCTACAGAGCTCCCACTCACTTTCTTGTAAATACATGCTTCACCATAAGTCTATATAAAACCATATGCTTTGATCACCTTATCAAAGCGTATATTCCAACTCCAAGATGCTTGCACCAGTTCATAGATGGGTCGCTGGAGTTTGCATACTTTGTTAGCACCTTTAGGATCGACAAAACCTTCTGGTTGCATCATATACAAGAAATCCATTAAGAAATGCAGTTTTGACATCCATTTGCCAGATTTCATAAAATGTGGCAATTGCTAACTAGATTCAGACAGACTTAAGCATCGCTACGAGTGAGAAAATCTCATCGTAGTCAACACCTTGAACTTGTCGAAAACCTTTTGCGACTATTCGAGCTTTGTAGATAGTAACACTACCATGAGCGTCTGTCTCCCTCTTGACGATCCATTTATTATCAATGGTTTGCCGATCATCGGGCAAGTCCACCAAAGTCCACACTTTGTTCTCATACATGGATCCTATCTCAGATTTCATGGCCTCAAGCCATTTTGCGGAATCTGGGCTCATCATCGCTTCCTCATAGTTCGTAGGTTCATCATGGTCTAGTAACATGACTTCCAGAATAGGATTACCGTACCACTCTGGTGCAGAACGTGCTCTGGTTGACCTACAAGGTTCAGTAGTAACTTGATCTGAAGTTTCATGATCATTATCATTAGCTTCCTCTCTAGTTGGTGTAGGCATCATAGGAATGGTTTTCTATGATGATCTATTTTCGAATTCAAGAGAAGGTACAATTACCTCATCATGTTCTACTTTCCTCCCACTCACTTCTTTCGAGAGAAACTCCTCTAGAAAGGATCTATTCTTAGCAACAAAGATCTTGCCTTCGGATCTCTGATAGAAGGTGTAGCCAACAGTTTATTTTGGGAATCCTATGAAGACTCACTTCTTCGATCTGGGTTCAAGCTTATCAGGCTGAAGCTTTTTCACATAAGAATCGCAATCCCAAACTTTAATAAACGACAACTTAGGTTTCTTACCACACCACAGTTCATACAGTGTCATCTCAACGGATTTAGATGGTGCCCTATTTAACGTGAATGCAGTTGTCTCTAATGCATAACCCCAAAACAATAGTGGTAAATCGGTAAGAGACATCATAGAGCGCACCATATCTAATAAAGTACGGTTACGATGTTCGGACACACCATTACGTTGTGGTGTTCCAGGTGGCGTGGGTTGTGAAACTACTCCACATTGTTTTAAATGAAAGCCAAACTCGTAACTCAAATATTCGCCTCCGCGACCAGATCGTAGAAACTTTATTTTCTTGTTACAATGATTCTCAACTTCACTCTAAAATTCTTTGAACTTTTCAAATGTTTCAGACTTGTGTTTCATTAAGTAGATATACCCATATCTGCTCAAATCATCTGTGAAGGTCAGAAAATAATGATACCCGCCGCGAGCCTCAACACTCATCGGACCGCATACATCGGTATGTATTACCTCCAGTAAGTTAGTGGCTCGTTCCATTGTTCCGGAGAATGGAGTGTTAGTCATCTTGACCATGAGGCATGGTTCGCAAGAATCAAATGATTCATAATCAAGTGATTCCAAAAGTCCACCCGCATGGAGTTTCTTCATGCGCTTTACACCAATATGACGTAAACGGCTGTGCCACTAGTATGTTGCACTATCATTATCAACTTTGCATCTTTTGGCATTAATATTATGAATATGTGTATCACTACGATCGAGATTCAATAAACCATTCACCTTGGGTGTATCACCATAGAAGGTTTTATTCATGTAAACAGAATAACAATTATTCTTTGACTTAAATGAATAACCATATTGCAATAAACATGATCATATCATATTCATGCTCAACGCAAACACCAAATAACATATATTTTAGGTTCAACACTAACCCCGAAGGTAAAGGGAGTGTGTGATGGTGATCTTATCAACCTTGGAATCACTTCCAACAAACATCGTCACATCGCCCTCAACTAGTATCTGTTCATTTTGCAACACCTCTTTCAAGTTACAAATCTTTGCAACTGAACCGGTATCAAATACCGAGGGGCTACTATGAACACTATTAAAGTACACATCAATAACATGTATATCAAATATACCTTTGTTCACTTTGCCATCCTTCTTATCCGCCAAGTATTTGGGGCAGTTCCGCTTCCAATGACCATTTTCTTTGCAGTAGAAGCACTCAGTTTCAGGCTTAGGTCTAGCTTTGGGCTTCTTCATGGGAGTGACATCTTGCTTGTCATTCTTGAAGTTCCCTTTCTTTCCCTTGCCCTTTTTCTTGAAACTAGTGGTCATGTTAACCATCAACACTTGATGCTATTTCTTGATTTCTACCTTCGCTGATTTCAGCATCGCGAAGAGCTTGGGAATCATTTTCATCATCCCTTGCATATTATAGTTCATCACGATGTTCTAGTAACTTGGTGATAGTGACTAGAGAACTCTGCCAATCACTATCTTATCTGGAAGATTAACTCCCACTTGATTCAAGCCATTGTAATACCCAGACATTCTGAGAACATGCTCACTAGCTGAGCTATTCTCCTCCATCTTGTAGGCAAAGTACTTGTTAGAGGTCTCATACCTCTTAACACGGGCATGAGTCTGAAATATCATTTTCAGCTCTTGGAACATCTCATATGCTCCATGGCATTCAAAAAATATTTGGAGTCCCAGTTCTAAGCCGTAAAGCATGGTGCACTAAACTACCAAGTGGTCATCATACCGAGCTTGTCAAACGTTCATAACGTCTGCATCTACTCCCGCAATAGGTCTGCCACCTAGTGGTTCATCAAGGACATAATTCTTCTGTGCAGCAATGAGGATAATCCTCAGATCACAGACCCAGTCCGCATCATTTCTACTATCATCTTTCAACTTAGTTTTCTCTAGGAACATATCAAAAATAAAACAGGGGAGCTATACGCGAGCTATTGATCTACAATATAGATATGCAAATATTATCAGGACTAAGTTCATGATAAATTAAGTTCAATTAATCATATTACTTAAGAACTCCTACTTAGATGGACATCCCTCGAGTCATCTAAATGATCACGTGATCCATATCAACTAAACCACATCCGATCATCACGTGAGATGGAGTAGTTTTCAATGATGAACATCTCTATGTTGATCATATCTACTATATGATTCATGTTTGACCTTTCGGTCTCCAGTGTTCCGAGCCCATGTCTGTACATGCTAGGCTCGTGAAGTTTAACCCGAGTATTCTGCATGTGCAGAACTGTCTTGCACCCGTTGTATGTGCACGTAGAGCTTATCACACCCAATCAACACATGGTGTCTCGGCATGACGAACTGTCGCAACGGTGCATACTTAGGGAGAACACTTATACCTTGAATTTTTTTAGTGAGGGATCATCTTATAATGCTACCGCCATACTAAGAAAAATAAGGTGCATAAAAGATAAACATCACATGCAATCAAAATATGTGACATGATATGGCCATCATCATCTTGTGCCTTTGATCTCCATCTCCAAAGCACCGTCATGATCTCGATCGTCACTGGCTTGACACCTTTCTCTCCATCGTAGCATCATTGTCGTCTCGCCAACTATTGCGTCTACGACTATCGCTACCGCATAGTGATAAAGTAAAGCAATTACATGGCGATTGCATTTCATACAATAAAGCGACAACCATAAGTTTCTTGCTAGTTGCCGATAACTTTTACAAAACATGATCATCTCATACAACAATGTATATCTCATCATGTCTTGACCATATCACATCACAACATGCCCTGCAAAAACAAGTTAGACATCCTCTACTTTGTTGTTGCAAGTTTTACGTGGCTGCTACGGGCTTCTAGCAAGAACCGTTCTTACCTACGCATCAAAACCACAGCGGTTTTTCATCAAGTGTGTTGTTTTAACCTTCAACAAGGACCGACCGTAGTGAAATTGATTCAACTAAAGTTGGAGAAACAGATACCCGCCAGCCACCTTTATGCAAAACAAGTTGCATGTCTGTGGGTGGAACCGGTCTCATGAACGTGGTCATGTAAGGTTGGTCCGGGCCGCTTCATCCAACAATACCGCCAAATCAAAATAAGAAGTTGGTGGTAAGAAGTATGACTATTATCGCCCACAACTCTTTGTGTTCTACTCGTGCATATCATCTATACATAGACCTGACTCGGATGCCACTGTTGGGGAACGTAGAATGCAATTTCAAAAAATTCCTACACTCACGCAAGGTCTATCTACGAGATGCATAGCAACGAGAGGGGGAGGGTGTGTCCATGTACCCTTGTAGACCATAAGCGGAAGCATTTGACAACGCGGTTGATGTAGTCGAACTTCTTCTCATTCCGACCGATCAAGCACCGAACGTACGGCACCTCCGAGTTCGGCACACTGTCAGCTCAATGACGTCCCTCAAACTCTTGATCCAGCAAAGTGTCGAGGGAGAGTTCCATCAGCACGACGGCGTGGTGAAGGTGATGGTGAAGTGATCCGCGCAGGGCTTCACCTAAGCACTACGTGAATATGGCCGGAGGCGTAAACTATGGAGGAGGGCGCCGCACACGGCTAACAATGTATGTTGTTTGTTGTAGCGGTGGCCCCCTCATATATATAGGCTGGAGGGGAGGAGAGGCAGCCAAGGGGGCGCCCCAAGTAGGAGGAATCCTACTTGAGGTCCACCCAATTCGGCCTCCCCCCTTTCCTATTCTTATTCGGAGTAGGAAGGGAAGCGGGGGAAGGGGGAATCCTATTCCCTTTTTTCCTTTCCTCCTTCCCCTTTTCTACACCAATTTGGCCAGCCCATATGGGAGAGGCGCACCAGCCCCTTAGGGGCTGGTCTGTCCGCTTCTTGGCCCATTAAGGACCATATAGTTTGCCGGGGGTTGCCCGGGACCCCTTCCGGTGCCCCAATACGTACCCGGTACCCCCGAAACACTTCCGGTGTCCAAATACTATCGTCCTATATATGAATCTTTACCTATCGACCATTTCGAGACTCCTCGTCATGTCTGTGATCTCATCCGGGACTCTGAACAACATTTGGTCACAAAATTACATAACTCATATAATACAAATCGTCATCGAACGTTAAGCGTGCGGACCCTACGTGTTCGAGAACTATGTAGACATGACCGAGACACCTCTCCGCTCAATAACCAATAGCGGAACTTGGATGCTCATATTGGCTCCCACATATTCTACGAAGATCTTTATCGGTCAAACTGTTATGACAACATATGTTATTCCCTTTGTCATCGGTATGTTATTTGCCCGAGATTCAATCGTCGGTATCTTCATACCTAGTTCAATCTCGTAACCGGCAAGTATCTTTACTCATTCTGTAATGCATCATCACGCAACTAACTCATTAGTCACATTGCTCGCAAGGCTTATCATGATGTGCATTACCGAGAGGGCCCAGAGATACCTCTCCGATACTCAGAGTGACAAATCCTATTCTCGATCTATGCCAACCCAATGAACACCTTCGGAGATACCTGTAGAGCATCTTTATAATCACCCAGTTACGTTGTGACGTTTGATAGCACATAAGGTATTCCTTTGGTATTCGGGAGTTGCATAACCTCAAAGTCAAAGGAATATGTATATGACATGAAGAATGCTATAGCAATAAAACTGAACGATCATTATGCTAAGCTAACAGATGGGTCTTGTCCATCACATCATTCTCCTAATGATGTGATCCCATTCATCAAATGACAACACATGTCTATGGTTAGTAAACTTAACCATTTTTGATTAACGAGCTAGTCCAGTAGAGTCTTACTAGGGACACGGTGTTTTGTCTATGTACACATGTATCAAGTTTCCTGTTAATACAATTCTAGCATGAATAATAAACATTTATCATGATATAAGGAAATATAAAATAACAATTTTATTATTGCCTCTAGGGCATATTTACATCATATATATATATATATTGATGAGATCAGAAAAAAATTGGATCAACTTGTGCACATCCATAATGGGGGCATTCTTGATAAATCTATGTCAAAAGTCAAACTTTGACATATGATCAAACTTTGACATATATGATCAAATGTTGCATATGTCAAAATTCAAACTTTGACATATGATCAAATGTTGCATATGTCAAAATTCAAAATTTGTCATATGTCAAAATTCATCTAATTAACATTTATATATCTAAAATTCATCAAACATTCCTATAACTAAAAGTATAAAAAACTAAAAAAAACATTCATCTAAAAAACTCATCTAACATTTATATACATCTAAAAAATTCATCTAACACATTCATCTAAAAAATTCATCTAACATTCATCTAAAAAACTAAAAAAACTCATCTAACATTTATATATATCTAAAAAATTCATCTAACACATTCATCTAAAAAATTCGTCTAACATTCATCTAAAAAATTCATCTAACATTCATCTAAAAAAATCATCTAACATTTATATAAAACAAAAAATAACTTGTGTGTGCATGCGTGTGTGTGTGTGTGCGTGCGTGTGTGTGTGCGGCCATGGCGCAGCAGGGGGCTCACAACGGCTAGGCGAGGCGAAGGGGGCGGCGACGGGGGGCGGCGACAGGCTGGGGCGGCGACGGGGATGGCGACGGGGACGGCGCGCGACGGGGGCGGGACAGGTGTGGCGCCTCGGCATTGATCGGGGCAGGCGATGCGTCGACGGAGAGGAAGAAATAGAGGGAATTGAATTTTTTTCAAGTGTAGTATATATAGGATGGACCTTTAATACCGGTTGGAGCCACCAACTGGTACTAAAGGCCTGCGCTTCCCGTGCCCAATGTTTAGTCCCACCTCACTAGTTGAGAGGAGCTCGCACCGGTTTATAAGCCCCGCCGCGGCTACCGTGTCGAGCTCCTCTCTAAGCAGGCCTTTGTGGGCCTAATACAACTCTTTTGCCCCGTGGGGCCTATTGGGTCGTACGGGCCTGCAACCTGGCCCAACTAAAGGTTGGATTTCTAGTCGTAAGCAGGCCATGGCGGCCTAGTAGGCGGGCTTTTTTAAATTTATTTATTTTTCTCTTTTTTTTCTTTTCTGCTTTATTTATTTTCTTTTATTCCCGAGTTTTTTCTTGCTTTATTTAGAGTTTCTTTGTGAATCTTTTTGCTTTAGGTAAAAAATATGAACTTTATGTTAGTGCCAGTATTTTTCAAATTTGGATAGTTCAAATTTGAATTATTTGAATTTTGTGTGAATCACTAGTTTGTGAATAACTTTACTTTAAAAATAGTGTTTTCAGTAATTCTTTTTTCTCGCTATTTAATATTAGTGTGTTTTATCATTATATTCAATTTGGTAGTACTTAGGTTCTTTTAAAAAATGAAATTTCTTTGTAACATATGTGTTTTCGTCCGAAACCCTGATACTTCGAAAGTGATTGTCCATTTTGTATATGAAGTGCATCAAGTTTTTGCCGTAACCCTCTCAACTTTTTTTTCACATGCTATGTGAGTGAAATGATGATACCATGCCAAATTTCAACCTTTTCAAAGTTCATTTGTAGTGTTTTTCAATTTTAGGGTCATTTAGCTCAAAAAACTCAGTAAATGCATGAAAACTAGCAAATGAAGTCAGAAAGGGTTGAAAGTTGATGACGTGGCTTTGAATGGTGCATACTGAACGCACAAAAAGTCTGGAGTTGAAATAAGTTTAAAAAATGAAATGCCATTGTAACAGATGAGTTTTCGTCCAAAACCCTGATACTTCGAAAGAGATTATCCATTTTGTACACGAAGTGCATCCAGTTTTTGCCCTAACCCTCTCAACGTTTTAGCACATGCTATGTGGGTGAAATGATGATACCATGCCAACTTTCAACCTTTTCATAGTTCATTTGTAGCGCTTTTCAATTTCAGGGTCATTTAGCTCAAAAAAATCAATAAATGCATGAAAAATAGCAAATGAAGTCAGAAAGGATTGGAAATTGATGACGTGGCTTTGAATGGTGCATACTGAAGGCACAAAAAGACTGGAGTTGAAATAAGTTTAAAAAATGAAATGCCTTTGTAACAGATGAGTTTTCGTCCGAAACCTTGATACTCTGAAAGAGATTGTCTATTTTGTACACGAACTGCATCTAGTTTTTGTCGTAAAACTCTCAACTTTTTAGCACATGCTATGTGGGAGGAATGATGATACCATGCCAACTTTCAACCTTTTCAGTGTTCATTTTGTAGTGCTTTTCAATTTCTGGGCCATTTAGCTAAAAAAATCAGTAAATGGGCTGAAAATAGCAAATGAAGTCAGAAAGGGTTGGAAATTGATGGCGTTTGTCTGAAGCGCAAAAGTACACGTTTCAAATGGGAAAAAACATAAGCACCCTAACTATTACAAAGATTCCCTATAGTTTGTCCAAAGTGGGACTTTCTAGATATATATAAGTCCGGAAATTCACTAAATAAGAAAGTGATGACAGTGAAGCCAGTCACATCCCAGAGTGGTATCTTTGGGTGTGAAACTTTTTCTTTGCGTGTGTCCCTTTGCGCCGTAACCATGGAAAATCTTCATCATTTAAGTGGATGCTCGGGTCAATATTCACTGTGAAGGGAGCAATTTCATGAAACTTTTCATAATCTTCTGACATGTCTGTCTTGTCATCCACTCCCACGATGTTTCTTTTCCCTGAAAGAACTATGTGGCGCTTTGGCTCATTGTAAGATGTATTCGCTTCCTTATCTTTTCTTTTTCTCGGCTTGGTAGACATGTCCTTCACATAGAAAACCTGCGCCACATCATTGGCTAGGACGAATGGTTCGTCTGCATACGCAAGATTGTTGAGATCCAATGTTGCCATTCGGTACTGCGGGTCTTCCGTTACCCCGCCTCATGTCATATTGACCCATTTGCACCGAAACAAAGGGACCTTCAAACCACGTCCATATTCAAGTTCCCATATCTCGTCTATCTAACCATAATATGTGTCCTTTCCCCTCTTGGTTGCTGCATCAAAGCGGACACCAATATTCTGGTTGGTGCTCTTCTTATCTTGGGCAATCGTGTAAAATGTATTCCCATTTACCTCTGACCCTTTGAAAGTCATTATATTCGAAGATGGCAACTGGGACAACAAGTACATGTCATCTTCAACAGCATCGTCATGCATGGCACATGTCTGCAACCAACCAGCGAAAGTCCCCGTTTGTTCACATGTAATCCAGTCGTCAGACTGCTCCGGGTGTTTGGAGTGTAGAATATTCTTGTGTTCCTCCATATACGGAGCCACCAAGGTGGAATTTTGCAGAACTGTGTAGTGTGCTTGAGTGAGTGAATTCCCGTCCATACATATTATTTGTTCTGGTCCTAGCATGCCATTTCCACCCAGTCTACCCTTATGCCGCGATTCAGGAACACCAATCGGCTTAAGGTCAGGAATAAAGTCAATAAAAAACTCAATGACCTCCTCATTTTCATGGCCCTTGGAGATGCTTCCTTTTGGCCTAGCACGGTTATGAACATATTTCCTTAAGACTCCCATGAACCTCTCAAAGGGGAACATATTGTGTAGAAATACAGGATCCAGAATGTTAATCTCTTCGCATAGGTGAACTAGGACGTGCATCATGATGTTGAAGAAGGATGGTGGGAGCACCAACTCAAAACTGATAAGACATTGCACCAAATCATTCTCTAACCTTGGTATGATTTTTGGATCGATTACCTTCTGACAGATTGCATTGAGGAATGCACATAGCTTCACAATGGCTAATCAAACATTTTCCGGTAGAAGCCCCCTCAATGCAACTGGAAGTAGCTGCGTCATAATCACGTGGCAGTCATGAGACTTTAGGTTTAGGAACTTTTTCTCTGCCATATTTATTATTCCCTTTATATTTGACGAGAAGCCAGACAGGACCTTCATACTAAGCAGGCATTCAAAGAAGATTTCCTTCTCTTCTTTGGTAAGAGCGTAGCTGGCATGACCCTGATGTATGCCGCCTTTTCCATGCATACATTGCTAGTCCTCCCGTGCCTCCGGTGTATCTTTTGTCTTCCCATACACGCCCAAGAAGCCAAGCAGGGTCACACAAATATTCTTCGTCATGTGCATGACGTCGATTGCAGAGCGAACCTCTAGATATTTCCAATAGGGTAGGTCCCAAAATATAGATTCCTTCTTCCACATGGGTGCGCTCCCGTCAGCGTCATTTGGAACAGATTGTCCGCCGGGACCCTTTCCAAAGATTACCTTCAAATCCTTGACCATATCATGTACACCAGCACCAGTACGGTGGCGAGGCTTCGTCCGGTGATCTGCCTCACCTTTGAAATGCTTGCCTTTCTTTCTTACGGGATGCCTGCTCGGAAGAAATCGACGATGTCCCAGGTACACATTCTTCTTACAATTATCCAAATATATACTATTAGTATCATCCAAACAGTGCGTGCATGTGCGGTATCCCTTGTTTATCTGTCCTAAAAGGTTATTGAGAGCATGCAAATCATTGATGGTCACAAACAGCAACGCATGTAGGTCAAATTCTTCCTGATCGAGCTCATCCCACACACGTACACCTTTTCCATTCCACAGCTGTAAGAGTTCTTCAACTAATGGCCTTAGGTACACATCAATGTCGTTGCCGGGTTGCTCAGGGCCTTGTATGAGCACTGGCATCATAATGAACTTCTGCTTCATGCATAACCAAGGAGGAAGGTTATACATACATAGAGTCATAGGCCAGGTGCTATGATTGCTGCTCTGCTCCCCAAAAGGATTAATGCCATCTGCGCTTAGACCAAACCATACGTTCCTTCCGTCACCTGCAAGGTCCCCCCACTTCCTCTCGATTTTTCTCCACTGCGACCCGTCAGCGGGTACTCTCAACTTCCCATCTTTCATACGGTCTTCTCTGTGCCATCGCATCAACTTGTCATGATCTTTGTGTT
Organism: Triticum urartu; assembly: GCF_003073215.2. Lineage (NCBI taxonomy): Eukaryota > Viridiplantae > Streptophyta > Magnoliopsida > Poales > Poaceae > Triticum > Triticum urartu. The sequence continues at coordinate 422,049,278 of NC_053027.1, forward strand.
GGAACAAACGTTTCAAACGTGGTATTATAGGAGCATACCACATCACCTTCGCAGGAATCTTCTTCCTGGGGCGCTCGCCCTCGACATCACCAGGGTCATCGCGTCTGATCTTATAGCACAATGCACCACATACCGGGCACGCATTCAAATCCTCGTACTCACCGCGGTAGAGGATGCAGTCATTAGGGCATGCATGTATCTTCTGCACCTCTAATCCTAGAGGGCAGACAGCCTTCTTTGCTTCGTACGTACTCTCGGGCAATTCTTTGTCCTTTGGAAGCATATTCTTTAACATTATTAGCAACTTTCCAAATCCCTTGTCAGATACACCATTCTTTGCCTTCCATTGCAGCAATTCTAGTGTGGTGCCCAACTTTTTCTTGTCAGCTTCCCAATTCGGGTACAACAATTTCTTGTGATCCTCTAACATGCGCTGCAACTTCAGCCTCTCCTTCTCACTTGCACAGTTTCTCTTTGCATCGGCAATGGCCCGACCGAGATCATCAGCGGGCTCATCTGATGCCTCTTCTTTAGCTTCTTCCTGCATTGCCGGCTTAGCTTCTTCCCCCATTGTTGTACCATCGTATCCAGGGAACCCATGGCCCGGATAGTTGTCATCGTCCTTTTCTTCTTCATTTTCTTCCACCATAACCCCTCTTTCTCCGTGCTTGGTCCAAACATTATAGTGGGGCATGAAACCAGACTCAAACAGGTGTTGGTTAATGGTTCTTGAGTTAGAGTAATTTTGATCATTCTTACAGCCAGCACATGGACAAGACATAAAACCATCCGCCCGCTTGTTTGCCTCAGCCGTAGGCAAAAAAGTATGCACGCCTTTAACGAACTGGGGAGAGCATCGGTCATCGTACATCCATTGCTGGCTCATCTTCATTACACAACACCAAATAGACCAAATTAATACAAGTTCATACATAAAGTTCATACAACACTTATTCTCATAAAACAACATACAAATAACTTTCTAGCTAAAGCATTTAAATGCAACAACAAATGCGATCAAGATCGCAACTAAGGTAACAATTGATCCAACAGCATAATGATACCAAGCCTCATTATCGATGGCACCTTCTCTAATCTTTCTAATCTTCAAGCGCATTTTCTCCATCTTGATTTTATGATCATCGACGACATCGGCAACATGCAACTCCAATTCCATTCCCCCTCAATTCTTTTCAATTTTTCTTTCAAATACTCGTTTTCTTTTTCAACTAAATTTAACCTCTCGACAATAGGGTCAGTTGGAATTTCCTGTTCACATACCTACTAGATAAAAATATCTATGTCAACTTGATGGGCATAATTTGTCATAAACACGAAATGCAACAAATTGTTTTAAAAGAGAATATACCACATCTGAATCATAAACCGGACGAGGGCTGACGGGGACGGATATCAAAACCATGGCACTATGTAGTCCCTCCGTTTCTTTTTAGTCTGCATATAAGGTTTGGTCAAAGTCAAGCTTTGTAAAGTTTGACTAACTTTATATTAAAAAATATAAACATTGACAATATGAAATCAATATTATCAGATGCACCATGACATGTATTTTCATACTATATAATTTTAATATTCTAGATGTTCATATTTTTTTATATAAATTTGGTCAAACTTTGGGTAGTTTGACTTCGACCAAATCTTATATGCGGAGTAAAAAGAAACGGAGGGAGTATAACAACCAACGTACGGGTAAGATAATTATACAAGTAACTATATATCTAAATCACACAAACATTTTTTTAATATAAGAACAAGAGGCTCACCACAAGTTGGGGCCGGTGACGGGACGGTGCGGGCGATCGACAGTGGTTAGGACGGAGACGGGAAGGCACTAAGTAAACCACACCTACATATGCAAACTAAGAGTTATTTTGACCTCAAATTGCATATAAATCAAATACTACCACATATAATTCCTCCCAAAATAAAACCCACAAATCACTATATTTATAAAGCATTGCAAGAGCTAATCTAGCAATGAGAGATGAAAGGGCAAATTTTCTAACCTTTGTGATCACTTGGATGGATGAGGTGCCTTCGAATCTTCAAAAAATTTGGCAAAAATTTAGTGTGAGCTCGAGAGGAAGAGGAAGAAAATAGAGGAGAGGAAAGGGGAAGAACAGAGAGCTCGGGCTCGACGAAGGGTTTGTATATGATGATCTTTAGTCCCGGTTGGTTATACGAACCGGGACTAAAGGTGCATCTCTTGTCCCGGTTCGTGCCACAAACCGGGACTAAAGGTGTTTGTGGGGCCACAGCCTAACACTAGCCTGCCACCACCTCTTTAGTCCCGGTTCGTGGCACGAACCGGTACTAAAGATTCGCCAATAACCGGGACTAATGAGCGCCGCCCGCCTAGCCGTTGGAACTGGCACTAATGGTCACATTAGTGCTAGTTCAGTTACAAACCGGGACTAATGAGCTGAACATTAGGCCCTTTTTCTACTAGTGAGATCATGAAGTAGAAAGTTGGAAAGAGTTAGTGGTAGCGATACATACAAAGTTTGGCTAGGATAAACACTTAAAGTACTTAGAGGCATTAGAAAGGTGTAAACAAATTGACTCTATGGAAAATTATCACCACAAGTTCGAAAAGCTCAGACACAAAGTGTTAATACATAAATGTCATTATGACGAGGCATTTTTTTGTTACTAAATTTATAGGAAGATTGCATATGAACATTCAAAAGGCTATTAGGTTGCATGATCCTAGAATAATTGATGTTGTGTTATCTCTTGCTTTGACACATGAAGAACCGCTAGAAGAAGCTCGACAGTATTCGAGTGCTAAGTACAAGCACGACTACAAGAGTCCGTCAAAACACACTTAAGGGGGCAAAGGCATCATGCCCACTGATGACCTGCAAGTGCACCGTGCTGTTGTAGCACTTTCGTGATAAGTGAAATATCGAACCCACATGAGCAAATAGGAAGGAATTACAAACCCCGCAACTACGCTATCACTTGCGTAGTTATGTACGCACACAAATTGTAGTTTGAAAATAACCTACTATAGTAAGTTGTTGTGAACACAAATAAAAGGGTAGAACTTATCTAAACTACAAACAAGAAATAAAAAACAGAAAATTAAATGAACTAAACTGAGAGAAACAGTGCTTGAGTAGTACACGTTCTCGAAGGAATTAGAGTCATCACCATAAGTATGATGCTGACAACGCATGATAGACATGGCTCTCTAATTGTATCACTAAGCCACTTGTATATGATCTCGCGTGGGCGGAGCCAATAAAGTAGACATCCCCACTAAGGTTACCGCGTACACTCGTTCCACCACCGTGCTTCCCCACTCTGGTTATCATAACGATGATTAAGGGGAGTGAACTCTTCGTGGTCACGGCCTTAAGTTCCAGGGTTCTCCACCAATCCCTATTGCAATGACCAGGGATGAAGCGAGAATAGGTTCTGTCACCAGCTACCCTCCACAACTACCCTTCTCACCAACATAAATCACCACAAGTCCATAGGTGGCTAATGTTGTGTGGGCGCCCTTCACAACACGATGAGCCAATCAACACAATACATATAAGGAGAATACCGGGCTATGAAGACTACAATACCCACTCACCCTTTGAGATGAGATCTAGAAATCGTCAAAGCAAAATCAGTTGGAGGATCACCCCACACAGTACATACTTGCAATCAATTGTTGGGGAACGTAGTATTTCAAAATTTCCTACGATCACGCAAGATATATCTAGGAGATGCATATCAACGAGAGGGGAAGAGTATGTCTACGTACCCTTGTAGACCGAAAGCGGAAGCGTTATGAAACACGGTTGATGTAGTCGAACGTCTTCGCGATCCAACCGATCAAGTATCGAGCGCACGGCACCTCCGCCCTCTGCACACGTTTAGCTCGGTGATGTCCCTCATACTGCTGATTCAGTTGAGGCCAAGGGAGAATTTCGTCAGCACGACGACATGATGACGGTGATGATGAAGTTACCGACGCAGGGCTTCGCCTAAGCACTACAACGATATGACCGAGGTGGAATTCTGTGGAGGGGGCACCACACACGGCTAAACAATCAACTTATGTGTCTATGGGGTGCCCCCTCCCCCGTATATAAAGGGGTGGAGGAGGGGAGGGTTGGCCCTCTCATGGCGCGCCCAAGGGGGGGACTCCTACTCCCAATAGGAGTAGGTTTCCCCCCTTCCCTAGTTGGAGGCCGGCCCCCCTCCCAATTCGGATTGGGCTTGGCGGGGCGCCCCCACCTTGCTCGCCTCCTCCTCTCTCCCACTAAGGCCCATTGACTCCCCGGGGGTTCCGGTAACCTCCTGGCACTCCGGTAAATGCCCGAACTCATCCGGAACCATTCCGATGTCCAAACATAGCCTTCCTGTAGCGACCCGACCTCAGACGGTCAAGTCTCTGTGCTTAAGTATCATCCCTGGATCGGTATGCTGACACACACAATACTCAAGGATTTATAACAGAGGTAAATCTGTAACATCCCAAATTTTCAATTTGAAATGTTATACATTAGATCATCACTGCATATCATATTTTATTTGCTTTTGGTTTGATCCTAGAAATTCTACGCAACTCAAGGACCCTCGGAGAGAGTTGGGGGTTTCGTTATTTTCATATTTGAGTTTTCTCAAATTTTGAAAATAGGATTATTTGATTTTATTTATTTTATCTTCAATTTTTTCTATCATAAAAATATGAGAGAGAGAATAAAATGACTTTCCCAAAATAAAGAAATATTGAGGATTTAATAATAAAATCAAATAAGATTTTATTTTGGAGTTATTTGCTATTTTATTTGAATTTAGGAAAAATGCGCGTTTTCAAAATTACAGTTAGGCCCCAAATAAATGTCCATCCTGTTCGGCTTGATTTTAGAAGTCGGGGAAAATTTATTTCGGGATTTTTGGAGTCCGTTTAGTGTTTATTTTATTTGTTTTTCTGCGCGTAATTATTAAAAAACGCGCAACCGACTTTGGGCTGTGCTCGGCCACGACTCTGTCCGGTCGGGCCTTTAAAAGGCGCCGCCCCGAGCCTGTTAAGCCCCAAGCCGCGCCGTGCCCTAACCCTAGCCCGCCGCCGCCGCGTGCCGCCGCAGCCGCCGGACCCCGCCGCACGCCGCCCTGCCGCCTCGCACCGCCCGACGCCGCCGCCGCCCTGCACCGCCGCACGCCGGAGCCGCCACCGCCGAGGTTGACCCGCCCCGCCGCCGGTTTTCCCTAGAAACCGTTCGGTTTTCCGTTTGTTTTTTTAGATCCTTTTTTATTTAGATCGGTTTATTTCTGGTCTAGTTTACTTAGCGAGCGTTCTCTCGTTCGTTCATTTTAACGAACGCGTTCATCGTTTAGTTCCAAAAAACGAACGTTCGTTCGTTAATCTGTTCGTCATTTTTCTTTTTCTCAAATTTTCCGCGATTATTTCTGATCGTGATTTCTGATCCGATTTTCGTCCTAGTATAACTTTCCGCTCGTTTATCGGAATCAGGTGATTCAAGCGCCTGGAGTTTCGTCTCGAAACCCTCTTTCCGTTTAACCAACTCAAACAAGTTTTTGCTTCTGTAAAATTTGACTTAGATCCAGATTAATAAACGAAGCTTGTTTCTTTCGCCGTTTGACTTTCGTTGCTTCGTTTGATTTGATTCTTTTTGCAAACCGGAGTTCTTAATTTGAACTGTCTGGTTAGATCTCTTATTTGAGTATTACCTGTGCATTAGATGAGTGCTTATTGTGTGCTTGTTTGTTTGCGAAAGATTACCCGGAGTGCGTCGCTTGCTACTTTGAATCTCTAGGTTTCGCGGATCATCAACAAGGCAAGTAACACTTTGATCATACCTCTTTACTACCCAGTTTTATTGCATTAGATCAATCCTCAAACATTGCATGAATAGGATCTAATTAAATTGTGGGTTTTGGAAAGTATATGAGGTAGTACCTATTACCTGTTTTATTATCAAACCTTTGGGAGTTACTTCTACGTTTTCTTATATTGCCAAGCTATGCTAGTAGACGTGGATTGGGTGAATGTATCCATGACAGATGTGAGATTGTTAAATTAATGGTTTATTTAAGGTGGCAACTTAAACACGCATCTGGGTGGATTGAGGCACCTGGGTATTCCAGCGATTGCCTGTTTTTCTTTATGGACCGCCACCCAGGCTCAAAGGGATCATGAGATTATTCATACTAGAAACTTCTGTGTGCAGCCACAAGCTACTATGGACTCTAGCATAGTTGATTAAGTCGTGCGAACTCTTACAGTGGTAGACTAGCAGATGGAGGGGAAAGTAGGTGTAATAGTCTACCCGTTCGTAAGGTGCTAGCAGTTCTGAAAGACTATGTCTCGGTCATCCCTTTCTCAAACATCATGTAGTGCGAGAATCCCAACGGAGGAGGTCGAGTCTTGTGGGGAAAAGTGCGCAAACCTCTGCAGAGTGTATAAACTAATCATGGTTAGCCGTGTCCCTGGTTATGGACATCTTGAGTATCTAGTACTTGGATTATCATGTGAATCTCATCACGTTACTCTAATTAATATTGTTGGGTTTTAAAGATGATGCTTAATTGGGATTGAGAGGGTGTCTACACTCTCAATGTTTAACAACTACCATGATAGTTAAATAAACTTTATTCCTATTACAGTAGGGAAAAATTGGCTTTACGCAAACTGTAACCATAGAGCTTTCCACCAGCCAATTATGCATGTAGTATAGTCTTATTCTTCCATTACTCTCTATGTGTTACTTTGCGAGCATATTCCATGTGCTGACCCGTTTCGGGCTGCAATGTTCATGTAGCAGACTTTTCAGACAATGAGTAAGGTGCCTTTAGGTCGTGGTTCTATACTCAGTGATGCCGTTGGAGTTGATGGACTCACTTATCTTCCAAGCCTTCCGCTGTTATCGTTATTAGATGGCCTTAAGCCATATTTATTGTAATAAGTTCTCTTTTGAGACATTCGATGTAATAAGTGTGTGATTGCTACTCTGTTATAAATCCTTCAAGTGTTGTGCGTGTCAGCATTACTGATCCAGGGATGAAACTGAAGCACAGAGATCAGACTGGTTGAGGTCTGGTCGCTACAAGATGGTATCAGAGCACACGCTGACTGTAGGACACGACCACTAAGCTAAATCCCTAGATCACTTCTCACTCTTCTCATTTCTGACTCCTCATCTTTTCTACTCCTTAGGATGGCGGATGCAAGGAACAAGTTCACGCAACCGGATGAAGATACACCCTTTGGACGTCACTTGAGGGAAGTTACTGGATATCTAAACATCGGAGTACCAAGCTTCACCGGAACCTACAACGCCACTTTACCTGAAGAGGAGCGCTGGATGATTCAAATTCAAGTTCCAGGAAGGACGTTCATGCCAGTCACTGAGCCCATAGAGTTTTTCTTTGATGCACCAACCTGGAGTCTAGGAAATAGCATGGCAGCTCACATCGCCATGGGACGTATTGGAGAAGTTTACCGTAATGACCTCAAGGATACTATCTACCAGATTTGTGGGCGCCGAGATGAGCACTGGGAGATGATCAGCACCAAGAAGCATAGATCAATAGCAGCTTTTATCCAGGAGTTAAACCAACACATTCGACGTCAGGAGAACCAGATGTGCGCAGACATGATAGATCTGAAGAAGGCGAGGACAAGAATCACGGAACTGGAGGAAGAACTCAAGGCTACACTGAAGATTATGAGGAGGAAATCGTCGTACTAGTGGAGAAGAATGACGACCTGATCAAGAAGATCAGAATATTCATGGGAGACCCTACACCAATAGAAGAAGACAAAGAACCCAAGGAGATTCATCCGGAAGACTACATCATCATCGACGACACCGACTCGGACATAGACGATAGCGATGATGACTATGTTGATGAAGCTGGAGCAGATATCATGGAGTCTGCAACCGAAGAATATTTCTAGTAGACCACCCCATCAGTAGTAGTATTCCCCATGTAAATAGAGTAGTCCGAGCACTTTTGCGATAGTTAGACCGATTGTATGCCCTTGTTTGATTGAATGAAGTGATTTGGTTGCTTTTGCCTCATGTGCATATGGGTAGTGTTTTCTCTCTAGACCTCTCTCTATTCTTAAATCTCATCTTTTCTAAACCCATCTGATGCCTCCGAGACGTGACCCCGGATTTACCTTCCCACCGGAGCTCACTCAGTTGATCCAGCAGCAGAATACGTTGATGAAGTTGCTAGTACAGAATCAGAATCAGGGGAACAACAACAACAACCCACCACCACCACCACCTGTGGATCACTTAACCCGTTTTCTTAGGCTGAATCCACCGGTGTTCTCTAGTAGCATCGAGCCTATAGTAGCAGATGATTGGCTCCGCAAGACAGCAAGGGAGTTGACCACGGCAGGATGCACAGATGCAGAAAAGGTGAAATTTGCCGCACATCAGCTTGAAGGACCCGCAGCATCATGGTGGGAGAATTTCACAGCCACTTACCCTATCGACACTGTCACATGGGACCAGTTTTAGCAGGCTTTCCGTACTGCCCATGTTTCAGCAGGAGCTATGGCCATGAAGAAGCATGAGTTTCGCAACTTGTGCCAAGGAGGACGGACAGTTGGCCAGTATGTGGATGACTTTAGTAAGCTAGCACGTTATGCCCCAGATGACGTTGCTATGGATGCAGCTAAGCAGGAGAAGTTTCTGGAAGGACTGAATGATGAGTTGAGCATGCAGTTGATGGTAGCAAGCTTCAACAACTACCAGGAGTTGGTAGATCACGCTCTTATGATTGAAGGGAAGCAGCAGCAGATTGAGAACCACAAGAGGAAGTATGGACATGGGAAGTACAATTCAGGAGCTCAGCAGAAGCCACGTTTTACCCCTAAACCAGGAGGGCATTTTCAGCATACCCATGGAGGAGGTAGCTCGCACAACCACAATGGCCCCAAGAATGGTAACGGGAATGGAGGAAGCAACGGCCAGAACTGTACAAACCCATCAACACCAGCCAAGAGAGACTTGAGCCAAGTCACTTGCTTTAAGTGCCAGAAGACCGGACATTACACTAATGAATGTCCTGAATCCCAGAATGGAAATGGTAATGGAAACTCTGGGAAGAAGCCGAACCCTTTCAACAGGGGATAGGTGAACCACGTAAACGTGGAGGAGGTTGAAGAGCAGCCGGATGCAGTAATCAGTAAGTTTTTGGTTAAGTCTTTTACTGCAATCGTTCTTTTTGATACTGGTACATCGCATTCATACATATCAAGGGGATTTGTGGATAAGTATAACATGCCCACCAAGGTTCTTAGAACACCTATGCTAGTAAGCTCACCAGGAGCGGAGTATATGGCCAGCCGGGGGTGTTTTCAAGTGCCATTGAGTATAGGTAGGCATGTGTTTCCCTCGGATTTGATCATTTTGGAATTTCGAGGTTTGGATGTAATTCTGGGTATGGACTGGTTGTCGATGTATGGAGGAAACATCGATTGCGCCAGTAAGTCAATTTTTCTTACCACCCTAGAAGGAAGAAGGATCAAGTATGTATCCCGGCATGTGCCGAAGAGGACTCAAGTAAATTCCTTATCAGGAGTTGTGCAGGAGGAAGTACCGGTGGTAAAGGATTTTCCGGATGTATTTCCAGAGGAGTTGCCAGGCATGCCACTGGATAGAGACATTGAGTTTTTGATTGAGCTTTTGCCAGGCACAGGGCCAATATCTAAGAGACCATACAAGATGCCCGCAAAAGATTTGGAGGAGATTAAGAAGCAGATTAAAGAGTTACTGGATAAAGGTTATATTCACCCAAGTTCTTCGCCTTGGGGATCGCCAGTACTTCTAGTGGAGAAAAAGGATGGATTGTTAAGGATGGTTGTTGATTATCGAGGATTAAATGAAGTAACGATCAAGAACAAGTACCCACTACCGATGATCAATGATCTGTTCGATCGAGTGCAAGGAGCTAAGATATTTTCCAAGATCGATCTGCGATCAGGATACCATCAGTTGAAGATTCGAGAACAGGATATACCTAAGACGGCTTTTACCACCAGGTATGGGCTGTATGAGTATACCGTTATGTCATTTGGTCTGACTAACGCACCTGCCTATTTTATGAACATGATGAACAAAGTGTTTATGGAGTTTTTGGATAAGTTTGTCATAGTGTTCATTGATGATATTCTGGTTTACTCGAAGAATGTAGAGGAGCATAAGGAGCATTTGCGTTTGGTACTTGAGAAGCTCAGAGAACATCAGTTATATGCCAAGTTTAGCAAATGTGAGTTTTGGTTGAAGGAAGTTGGATTCCCCGGACATGTTATATCCGGAGAAGGTATAGCAGTAGATCCCACCAAGGTTGTCACTGTGACAAATTGGGAAGCACCAACAACAGTTGGAGAGATCCGGAGTTTTCTTGGACTTGCAGGATACTACCGGATATTCATTCAAAATTTCTCGAAGATTGCGAAGCCTATGATGGAGTTGTTGAATAAGGATACCAAGTTCATATGGAATGAGGAATGTGAGGCCAGTTTCCAGGAGTTGAAGAAACTTTTGGTTACATCACCAGTGTTGATTTTGCCGGATCAGAACAAAGATTATGAGGTGTATTGCGATGCTTCACGTCGAGGACTTGGAGCAGTGCTCATGCTGGAGGGAAGAGTTGTTTCGTATGCCTCATGACAGCCTATGCCTCATGAGTTAAATTATGCCACGCATGATTTGGATTTAACAGCCGTAGTGCACGCCTTGAAGACTTGGAGACATTTTCTCATTGGAAACCATTGTGAGGTGTACACAGATCACAAGAGTTTGAAGTATATTTTCACGCAGAAGGAGTTGAATCTCAGGCAAAGGAGATTGTTGGAGCTCATCAAGGATTATGATATGAGATTGCATTATCATCCCAGAAAGGCTAACGTAGTAGCCGATGCGCTGAGCCTGTAAAAGCCATGTCAACACACTAATGACGGGAGATTTACCGAAGGAGTTAGCCGAGGACCTTCGTGAGCTATGGTTGGAGATAGTTCCGAGAGGCTATGTAGCAGCATTGGAGATTCAGTCTACTTTGATGGATAAGATCAGAGAAGCTCAGAAGACTGACAAGGAGGTTGCCTCTATAAAGGAGAAGACGAGCAAAGGAAAAGTTAAAGGATTTCTTGAGGATGAGCACGATACCCTATGGTTTGAAGACCGTGTTTATGTGCCTAATGACCCGGAGATCAGGAAGTTAATTCTGCAGGAGGCCCATGATTCACCATATTCGATTCACCCAGGAAATACCAAGATGTATTTGGATTTGAAGGATACTTTCTGGTGGACCGGAATGAAGAAGGATATTGCGGAGTATGTAGCAATTTATGATGTATGTCAGAGAGTAAAGGCAGAGCATCAGAAGCCAGCAGGATTGCTACAGCCATTGCCGATACCCGAATGAAAGTGGGATAAGCTAGGCATGGATTTTATTACGGGATTGCCCAGAACGCGTTCAGGCTATGACTCAATTTGGGTAGTAGTCGATCATTTGACAAAGGTAGCTCATTTCATCCCAGTGAAGACTACCTACACCAGTGCTAAGTTGGCAAAGATATACATGACCAGGATCGTATGTCTGCATGGAGTTCCAAGGAGCATTGTATCAGATAGAGGAACCCAGTTTACCTCAAAGTTCTAGAATCAGTTGCACGAAACTTTGGGTACCAGGCTAGAGTTCAGTACAACTTTTCATCCGCAGACAGATGGACAGACCGAGAGAGTCAACCAGATTCTCGAGGATATGCTGAGAGCTTGTGCGCTAGATTATGGATCTAGTTGGGACGACAATTTGCCATATGCAGAGTTCTCTTACAACAACAGTTATCAATCCAGTTTGAAGATGGCCCCTTTCGAAGCCTTGTACGGAAGGAGGTGCAGGACCCCATTGACGTGGGATGAAGTTGGAGACCGCCAGTTGTTTGGACCAGATTTGATTAAGGAGTCTGAACAAAAGGTGAAATTGATTCTCGATAGGCTCAAGGTAGCCCAGTCCAGGCAGAAGAGCTACGCAGATTCTAAACACAAGGAGACAGTTTATGAAGTCGGAGACCGAGTTTATCTTCGAGTATCTCCACTTCGAGGAGTTAAGCGTTTTGGAGTTAAGGGAAAGTTAGCGCCACGTTTTGTAGGACCATACAAGGTTTTGGAGCGTATGGGAGAAGTAGCCTACAAGTTGGAATTGCCCGAAGGATTGTCAGGAGTTCACGATTTATTCCACGTTTCCCAGTTGAAGAAGTGCCATGCAGAGATGGCTGATATACCGCTGAGAGATACAGTGCCGCTGGAAGCTATTCAGTTGGACAGTGATTTGACCTATGAGGAGAAACCAGTCAAGATTCTTGAGTATGCCAGCCGAGTCAGCCGCAGCAAGGTTATCAAGTTTTGCAAAGTTCAGTGGAGCCACCACACCGAGGATGAAGCCACCTAGGAGCGAGAGGAAGATCTGCTGAAGGACCACCCTCACCTATTTTCTAGCCAACCCAAATCTCGAGGGCGAGATTCATCTTAAGGGGGGTAGGTTTGTAACATCCCAAATTTTCAATTTGGAATGTTATACATTAGATCATCACTGCATATCATATTTTATTTGCTTTTGGTTTGATCCTAGAAATTCTACGCAACTCAAGGACCCTCGGAGAGAGTTGGGGATTTCGTTATTTTCATATTTGAGTTTTCTCAAATTTTGAAAATAGGATCATTTGATTTTATTTATTTTATCTTCAATTTTTTTCTATCATAAAAATATGAGAGAGGGAATAAAATGACTTTCCCAAAAAAAAGAAATATTGAGGATTTAATAATAAAATCAAATAAGATTTTATTTTGGAGTTATTTGCTATTTTATTTGAATTTAGGAAAAATGCGCGTTTTTCAGAATTGCATTTAGGCCCCAAATAAATGTACATCCTGTTCGGCTTGATTTTAGAAGTCGGGGAAAATTTATTTCAGGATTTTTGGAGTCCATTTAGTATTTATTTTATTTGTTTTTATACACATAATTATTTAAAAAAACGCGTAACCGACTTTGGGCCATGTTCGGCCAGGACTCTGTCCGGCCGGGCCTTTAAAAGGCGCCGCCACGAGCCCGTTAAGCCCCAAGCCGCGCCGCGCCCTAACCCTAGCCCGCCGCCGCCGCGTGCCGCCGCAGGTGCCGGACCCCGTCGCCCGCGCCGCCGCACGCCGCCCTGCTGCTACATCGCCGCGCCGCCGCACGCCGCTCTACCGCCGCAGCCACCCCGCGCCGCCGCACGCCGCCCTACCGCCGCAGCCACCCCGCGCCGCCGCACGCCGGACCCCGCCGCCTGCCCAGGTTGACCCCGCCCCGCCGCCGGTTTTCCCTAGAAAACCGTTCGGTTTTCCGTTCGGTTTTTTAGATCCGTTTTTTATTTAGATCAGTTTATTTCTGGTTTAGTTTATTTAGCGAGCGTCCGCTCGTTCATTCGTTTTAATGAATGCGTTCATCGTTTAGTTTCAGAAAACGAACGTTCGTTCGTTAATCTATTTGTCGTTTTTCTTTTTCTCGGATTTTCCGTGATTATTTCTGATCGCGATTTCTGATCCGATTTCCTTTCTAGTATAACTTTTCGCTCGTTTATCGGAATCCGGCGATTCAAGCGCCTGGAGTTTCGTCTCGAAACCCTCTTTCCATTTAACCAACTCAAACAAGTTTTTGCTTCTGTAAAATTTGACTTAGATCCAGATAGTAAATGAAGCTTGTTTCTTTCGCCGTTTGACTTTTGTTGCTTTGTTCGATTTGATTCTTTTTGCAAACCGGACTTCTTAATTTGAACTTTTTGGTTAGATCTCTTATTTGAGTTTTACCTGTGCATTAGATGAGTGCTTATTGTGTGCTTGTTTGTTTGCGAAAGAGTACCCGAGTGCGCCGCTTGCTACTTTGGATCTCTAGGTTTCGCGGATCATCAGCAAGGCAAGTAACACTTTGATCATACCTCTTTACTACCCAGTTTTATTGCATTAGATCAATCCTCAAACATTGCATGAATAGGATCTAATTAAATTGTGGGTTTTGGGAAGTAGATGAGGTAGTACCTATTACCTGTTTTATTATCAAACCTTTGGGAGTTACTTCTACATTTGCTTATATTGCCATGCTATGCTAGGGTGAGTGTATCCATGACAGATGTGAGATTGTTAAATTAATGGTTTATTTAAGGTGGCAACTTAAACACACATCTGGGTGGATTGAGGCACCTGGGTATTCCAGCGATTGCCTGTTTTTCTTTATGGACCGTCACCCAGGCTCAAAGGGATCATGAGATTATTCATACTAGAAACTTCCGTGTGCAGCCACAAGTACTATGGGCTCTAGCATAGTTGATTAAGTCGTGCGAACTCTTATAGTGGTAGACTAGCAGATGTAGGGGAAAGTAGGTGTAACGGTCTACCCGTTCGTAAGGTGCTAGCGCTTCTGAAAGACTATGTCTCGGTCATCCGTTTCTCAAACATCATGTAGTGCGAGAATCCCAACGGAGGAGATCGAGTCTTGTGGGGAAAAGTGCGCAAACCTCTGCAGAGTGTATAAACTAATCATGGTTAGCCGTGTCCCCGGTTATGGACATCTTGAGTATCTAGTACTTGGATTATCATGTGAATCTCATCACGTTACTCTAATTAATATTGTTGGGTTTTAAAGATGATGCTTAATTGGGATTGAGAGGGTGTCTACACTCTCAATGTTTAACAACTACCATGATAGTTAAATAAACTTTATTCCTATTGCAGTAGGGAAAATTTGGCTTTATGAAAACTGTAACCATAGAGCTTTCCACCAGCCAATTATGCATGTAGTATAGTCATATTCTTCCATTACTCTCTATGTATTACTTTGCCAGCATATTCCATGTGCTGACCCGTTTCGGGCTGCAACGTTCATGTTGCAGACTTTTAAGACGACGAGTAAGGTGCCTTTAGGTCGTGGTTCTATACTCAGTGATGCCGTTGGAGTTGATGGACTCACTTATCTTCCAAGCCTTCCGCTGTTATCGTTATTAGATGGCCTTAAGACATATTTATTGTAATAAGTTCTCTTTTGAGACATTCGATGTAATAAGTGTGTGATTGCTACTCTGTTATATAAATCCTTCAAGTACTGTGCGTGTTAGCATTACTGATCCAGGGATGACACTGAAGCACAGAGATCAGACTGGTTGAGGTCTGGTCGCTACAAAATCACATGTATAAAGCAACGTAAATACCATTACCTCAATCCATATAGCGGAAGTAACAAAGGTTGTGGATTCCCATCAACACCAACAGCAAAGTTGAGTGTAGAAATCGTAACCCTAACGTATTACTTACTCATTGTAAGAATCGCGCAACATCAGGCGTTGCAGCCACAAAGGGTCAGTACATTGAATGTACTGGCAAATTCACACCATAGGACAAGGATGAATAGCTATCACTACATGCATATTTGGCTGGTGGAAGCTCTATGGTTATAATGTTTTTGTGAAAAGCCATTTTTCCCTACAACAAAGGAATATATCTTATTTAACTACAAAGTTGGTTGAAAATTATTGAGAAGGTTCCTCCAACTCATTCCCAAAGTAATAATTATAACCCAACAAATTAATTAAGTAAAGTGATGAGATCAACATGATAATCCAAGAACCAGATACTCAAGATTGTCCATAACCGATGACACGACTAATCATGATTAGTTTGTACACTCTGCAGAGGTTTGCGCACTTTTCCCCACAAGACTCGATCTCCTCCATTGGATTTCTCGCACTACATGGTGTTTGAGAAACGGATGACCGAGACACAATCTTTCAGAAGCATTTACTCTCTACTCTGGGCAGACCGATACACCTACAATCCCCCTACATCTGCTAGTCCACCTCTTCAAGAGCTCACGCAACTTACTCAACTATGCTAGAGCCCATAATGGCTTGTGGTTGCACACGGAAGTTTCTAGTATGAATAATCTTTTGATCCCTTTGAGCCTGGGTGGCATTCCATAGGGTGATCACACGGGTCCTCCGGGATCCCCTTGGGCAAGCACTAGGTTCTCCAGGTGACCGGGCAAACCACTAGGTGCTCCAGGGTGCCCCTACCTATCCACCCAGATGTGTATTAGATTAGCCACCTTAAGTTAATCCTTAGTTAACAATAATCTCTCATATCTTTCATGAATTCTCTCAAACCAATCCACGTCTACGAGCATAGCATAGCAGTATAAGCACAACGTAGTAGTAACTCCCAAGGTTAGAATGTAGGACAATAGGTTCCTACCTCATCAACTACTTCCCAATACCCACATGTCATCAATCCTACTCATGCAATGTTTGAGGGTGAAACTAATGCATAAAACTGGGTATGAAAGGTATATGATCAAAGTGTGAACTTGCCTTGTACTGTTGATGAAGATGATCCGCACTCATAACTCCTGATAGTTCTACTCGTCACACTTCGTTTCAATCTATCGTGAGAAAGCAATAGCAATCACACATAAGCAATCATGCAAAAGAATCGGAGAAAAGATCTCGGAAAACTCCAAAATAAGCAATTAACTCTTGTAACATAAAACAATTTCTAACAGTATCAAAATTATGTGAATTTGACCTAGTCAGAAAGTTTAGATCAAGAGCTTCGATTTGCAAAAAGAATCAATTAATCAGAGTTATAAAACTCATGTTGTGATCAAAAGAAGTTTGAATATGAATTTGAACAAATTTCAAAATTTGAAAATTTCAAAAAGTTGATGTGACAGGTTCACTAGATAGGTGAAAACAAGACAAAACTATAGGCGCTAGTTTTATCTAATTTGGATGAACGAGTAAAATGTTATGACTATTTGAAAAATCAAGGCCAAGCTGTTTTACAAAAAAAATAGCTACGGCTAAAAGAATTCTAGGTCTAATGTATAATAATCTAATTATTCAATCGTACTAGTCTAGAAATAATAAACTACAAAAGTATTAAAAGAAAAAACGAAGAAAGACACCTTTATAAGGTAGAGAAAAGATGACTTCGGAGAGAAAAGACAAATTTCAGAAGTCGCGCCAGAGAGGAGAAAAATATTTTTCATAAATGAATCTAGTCAAACCAAAATATTGATTTAACCCGAAATGGATGATTTTTGGAGGCTCTATGGGTCTATATTTATAGGTGAAAAGAGGTTTAGGGGTCAAAGGCTATGCAATATGGGACTAAACGTAGACAAAAATAAACGAAACAGAGAAGGAAAAGGCTAAACGCATCGCACGGGCCTAAAGGCCTCGGCCGGCCGTGCGTTGTAGTTTTTTTAAAAAATATTCGGCCTAAGTTAAAAAAATGAAAAGGCTGGCTGGGCCTGGCCCATTTAGGAGAAAGAAAAAGATGAGGCGCTCGCTGCCACTATGCTACGCGTGTGGGCAACAAATAATTATGGGCTGTACGTTCAATTTTTTTAATAGAAACAGAAGGAAAACCCAATAAAAAATAAATTAAAATTTTATATTGGCATATTATATATCCAAATTTTCAGAAAAAGATTTCTATGATGTGAACATTTTACTAACATCAAATAAAATCTACAAAATTTCAAATAAAGCAAAGAGTGCTACTGATGCAATAAAACCCAATAAAAATCATTTTAAAAATACCAAAATGATTTCAAATTTATTTATCTCCAATTTTGTGATGTAGGGAATCATTTTACCCTAATTTCCATATATTTTATTTTTGGAGAAAAATAATTTGAATAAAACCCAAATAACTCCAAATTGAAAATAATTTCAAAAGAACTTTAAATTTGTTCCTTTGAAAGTTCCAACTCATATTTCATATGTTTTGAAGAAGTCATTTTATCTTCTCTCATGAAAATCATTGAGTTGCTTGAAGTTTCTGAATTTGAAATATTTCCAAATGAAATTCAAATATTTTCAAAAACCCTTTTCATTTGTTTAAATGGAAGAAGTCATGTCATGTTCTCTCTATGGTTTTATATTTGAAAAGAATTTGAATTCACGGAGATCATAAAAGAAAAAATGAAAGTTTGGGAAAGTCATTTTATTCCCTCTCGTTTAACTTTCAAAAAGTTTTTGAATTTCACTCTATTTCACACAAGCAACCACACCACAATCAAACAATCAATCAAATCTATCTATTTAATATAACATTCCAAATTTTAGAATTTTGGGATGTTACAAACGTACCACCCTTAAAATGAATCTCGTCCTCGAGATTCGGAGAGGCTAGAAAGAAATAGGTTAGGTTTGGGGGTCTTCTCAAAATCCGTTGATCATCACAGGGGGTCTGGGGTGCTACCACCCTTAGAAGCATGGTTACGGTTCCATCAAAACTCATATACTCCATCCTTATTCTTGACAGTGTCAGTCTTCTCTGATTTTCAGGATAATTCCTTCTCTAGGCTCTTCCGGTAGTGGCATAACCTTTTTCCTCAATTCTTCTGTCCTTCCATCTTGGTAAGGTTCTTCCATTACTGGGTCTTCTTAGCTGACGGGGCTGGTGTCAATACTAATCAACTATCGATATCTCATGGTGGTCAACAATTTATGGTTTCTCCTGCAGGAAATGGGTCTGGGTGGAACCTCACCGTATGACCTACGATTGGCAAGAGCTGGGGAAAATTGCTATACCATTCTAAGGTTCAAACAAGGTTTAATATCGCCGTCTCTCTACTATAGGTAAGTCACTCAGATTTACCATCCCATATAGCAAGGCGAATAATAAGAGTAAGTCGGTATGGTGATCAATCCATCCTGCACCCAAATCATTACCTTGTACATGGTTTAGCGAATCTCGCATTCTAACACTCGGTCATCCTCACAAGCATTGCAGAATTTCTCTTGTCGACGAACTAAGTTCGGATAAATCTATGGATTCTGCAAGCCAAACAAACATCTATTGTTCCTTCACAACTCTCAGGTTTTGCGTAAGCTCCTATAAGATCGTCTGTCGATAAAATCGTAACCTCTACCAGGGTTTTTCCTTCAGCAAGAGTGTGCTTGCTTCTTGGTGGGTCCTAGGGCCTGTGGGTTATGGCCCATCTCATCACTTGTAAACCTTGAACTCATCATCAGGGCAACTGATCACTACTCCAACATACAACTTCCTAGCATACTTAAAATCCATCCAATTGTACTGTATTTCTTCCTTCTATTGGTACCAAACTAAGACGTGATTACTCAGACTCATCATGAGTTTACTATTGCTCCATATTACCAACATTCAACCTCCTGTATATCCAATAGTACTTCATCCCTTCATACTCGTGGGGTATCCCACATATCGAGACAAAACTCATACTTATTTTGTCTGAAATCGACTCCGTGGTATATCATTATCTTTTTCCAGGGGTCAAGGGTCCTCACAGTTACCACCACCCTTGAAATGCACAAACTCATCCATAGACCATATTTCTCATATCCCCGAAAATGGTCAAAATCTTTCTTCATAGAGTAACACTCATAAATTCCAAATCAGTACCCATGATACTAACTTTATTGATTCTCAAATTATTACCATCTCCTGCATTTCCATTACATGCCTCAACTCAACACCTCAATAATAAAAGTTGTTCCCACTTCTACTACTATATTTCTTCTGTTGCAAACTCAACTAATTATCACAAGTCTCCTTCTCCTTGGGACAATCTCTGGCAAAGTGGCCTGCTTCATTATAACGAAAACATATTACTTTTGAAAAATCTTGAGGTTTCCTTTTTTTTGGGCAATCGCTGAAGTAGTGCCCTGACTCCTTGCACCTGTAACAGGTGATATGACTCAGGTCCTTCCTGGAATCCAATCTACTTCTCTTCCTGGACTTTTCCGTTCCAATCAGGGCTTCTATTTCTTATGGGTCATACTCTACTTCCTCTGTCAGGAATTCTACTAGATCCCCATCATACAATTCTGGGAGATGTGTCCTTCTTCTCCACATGAATAGCACGACTTGGTGCAGGGTGTAATTGGGTCTGCTTTGGGTGTGTCCTTCATCACTGGTTCTTCTAAAATTTCCATGAGGGCTCCTTTCATTGCTTCTTTCTTCTGCTGGATGGTTCGTTGTACCATGGGGTAAATGTGACACTGAGCAGGGTAGTGGGTAGTCCCTTCACATAAGAAACAAGTGATCTGCCTAGTTGGGCATTCTTTAGCTGGGTGACTTCCTTCACAATTAGGGCATTCATCCTTTTGTTCTTTATGGTTGTGTCCTATTTCTCCACAAAGCTTGCATGCACAAGGTTTCTTCATATTACTTCCATAAGGCTTCAATTTCTGGGACACAACCCGAGACTTTAGCAAAGTCAACTTAAATTCTTTCCAAGTGGTTACTCTTTGCCATCCATTGATGGTTTGGTACATCCTCCACCAAGTAGCAGCACCTCTTTCAAAGCAATGAAGAGCATGCTTGGTTATATCATTTCCGGCTATAGGGTTGTTCTCCATGTGATCATCCATGTTCTGAATCCATCAGTCTGTCTCCAACTGACTCATCGGTCCAGAAAATACAAGCTTATCTCCATTCATCCTCTATTAGGTCCAAGGGTTTTAGGGTGAGAGAGAGATAGGGAGGGATACACACAATAAAAACAAAAGTTTTGTAAAGGCAGATTTTATTTGTGGCTGTCGGAAAAACATCAAACAAGATGACAGCTCACAATCATCGCATCTAACGTAGGTACATAACAGGGGTTTGGTCTTCTAAAGGTCAATAAATCTTCAAAGTCATCCAACTCTTCAAGTCTTGTTCATGCTTCGATGGGTTCTTCTGATCGTGCTTGTCCTTCTCAAGTTCTTTTGTCAGATCATCTCTGTTGACGTGAAGTCTCTCGTGGCGTCCTTTAATATTTTTGGAGTTGTGTTCCAAACTTCTGGGTCTCAACATCCTTGGTATGAACCACGGTACTATTGCCCTTTAGTTCCTGACGGATCTCCGGTATCTCTAGGTTTTGCACCTCCAGTTTGGCTACTTCAGTTTCTGGGTCCTAAGTTCTTCCCGAAATGCTTTCTCGTCAAATACAGCTTCCTGCAGGCCCATCTTAAAATTCTTGATGTAATACTCCAGATCCTAGTGATACACCGGCTAAGGTTAAGACTTCATCTCTTGCTAGTAGATGCTCTATCAGCCTTCTACCATTCAATCCTTCTGAAGAAATGCATGCTTATCTCAGCACAGTGGCAACAACATATGCGGGCGATAACTTCATGGTTAGCTGTGTTTCTGCTCTTGTCATTTCCATGAGCTATCATTCGATAATGGATATCTCCTGCCTTAGGGTTTTCTTGACAAAACTTTGAGTTCTGATGCTCCATGTTCCGGTCTTTCTCCGATACACCTTGATCTCGAGTATTGACAGCTTCCTTAGTCTGCCAAGTTCCATAAAGATAGCCTTCCTAGGTCATACAAATCTGGAAATTCTACAGAGCCTTCAAATTCTCCTAGTCTTCGGAGTCTTCAACCGTTGAGGTTTCCATTATTCTAATGCACGGTAAAATCCTCTTCATTCCAAAGTGATCTTGGTTGTCCGATATCTTGTACTCCTTGGAGTGGTCTCATTAGTCGATTCCTCATGTGGTCCAAAGGGGAAAGGGGTATAATCTCACTAAAAGGGAAATATTTTGATAAAGCTCAGAAAAGAGGAGAGGTAAAAGATCTTTTGAAAATGAAGTTTGTAGAGAAAATATTTCCTATGGGCTTGCCAGTTTCTAGGGGTCACGTCCTACAGTCAACATGTGCTCTGATACCATCTTGTAGCGACCCGACCTCAGACGGTCAAGTCTGTGTGCTTAAGTGCCATCCCTGGATCGGTATGCTGACACACACAGTACTCGAGGATTTATAATAGAGGTAAATCACATGTATAAAGCAACGTAAATACTATTACCTCAATCCATATAGCGGAATTAACAAAGGTTGTGGATTCCCACCAACACCAATGGCAAAGTTGAGTGTAGAAATCGTAACCCTAACGTATCACTTACTCATCGTAAGAATCCTGCAACATGAGACGTTGCAGCCACAAAGGGTCAGTACATTGAATGTACTGGCAAATTCACACCATAGGACAAGGATGAAATAGTTATCACTACATGCATATTTGGCTGGTGGAAGCTCTATGGTTATAATTTTTTTGTGAAAAGCCATTTTTCCTACAACAAAGGAATATATTTTATTTAATTACAAAGTTGGTTGAAAATTATTGAGAAGGTTCCTCCAACTCAATCCCAAAGTAATAATTATAACCCAACAAATTAATTAAGTAAAGTGATGAGATCAACATGATTATCCAAGAACTAGATACTCAAGATTGTCCATAACCGGGAAGACGGCTAATCATGATTAGTTTGTACACTCTACAGAGGTTTGCGCACTTTTCCCCACAAGACTCGATCTCCTCCATTGGATTTCTCGCACTACATGGTGTTTGAGAAACGGATGACCGCGACACAATCTTTCAGAAGCATTTACTCTCGACTCCGGGCAGACCGGTACACCTACAACCCCCCTACATCTGCTAGTCCACCTCTTCAAGAGCTCATGCAACTTACTCAACTATGCCAGAGCCCATAATGGCTTGTGGCTGCACACGGAAGTTTCTAGCATGAATAATCTTATGATCCCTTTGAGCCTGGGTGGCATTCCATATGGTGATCACACGGGTATTCCGGGATCCCCTTGGGCAAGCACTGGTTTCTCCAGGTGACCGGGCAAACCACTAGGTGCTCCAGGATGCCCCTACCAATCCACCGAGATGTGTATTAGAGTAGCCACCTTAAGTTAACCCTCAGTTAACAACAATCTCTCACATCTTTCATGAATTCTCTCCAACCAATCCACGTCTACGAGCATAGCATAGCAGTATAATCACAACGTAGTAGTAACTCCCAAGGTTTGAATGCAGGACAATAGGTTCCTACCTCATCAACTACTTCCCAATACCCACATGTCATCAATCCTACTCATGCAATGTTTGAAGGTGAAACTAATGCATAAAAACTGGGTATGAAAGGGATATGATCAAAGTGTGAACTTGTCTTGTACTATTAATGAAGATGATTCGCACTCATAACTCCTGATAGTTCTACTCGTTACACTTCATTTCAATCTATCGTGACCAAGCAATAGCATCACACATAAGCAATCATGCAAAAGAATCGGAGAAAAGATCTCGGAAAACTCCAAATACAAGCAATTAACTCTTGTAACATAAAACAATTTCTAACAGTACAAAAATTATGTGAATTTGGCCTTATCAGAAAGTTTAGGTCAAGAGCTTCAATTTGCAAAAAGAATCAATTAAATCAGAGTTATAAAACTCAAGTTATGATCAAAAGAAGTTTGAATATGAATCTGAAAAAATTTCTAAATTTGAAAATTTCAAAAAGTTGATGTGACAGGTTCACTAGATAGGTGAAAACAAGACAAAACTATAGGCGCTGGTTTCATCTAATTTGAATGAACGAGTAAAAAGTTATGCTATTTGAAAAGCCAGGGCCAAGCTGTTTTACGAAAGAAAAAATAGCTACGGCTAAAAGAATTCTAGGTCTAATGTATAAATACATAGACTAATGGATAATCTAATTATTCTATCATACTGGTCTAAAAATAATAAACTACGAAAGTATAAAAAGAAAAAAAACAAAGAAAGATACCTTTATAAGGTAGAGAAAAGACGACTTCGGAGAGAAAAGACAATTTCCAGAAGTCGCGCCGGAGAGGAGAAAAATATTTTTCTTAAATGAATCTAGTCAAACCAAAATATTGATTTAACTCGAATCGGATGATTTTTGGAGGCTCTATGGGTTAGGTGAAAAAGAGGTTTAGGGGGTCAAAGGCTAGGTAATGTAGGACTAAACGTAGACAAAAGTAAACGAAACAGAGAAGAAAAAGGCTAAACGCCTCGCACGGGCCTAAAGGCCTCGACCGGCCGCGCGCTGATTTTTTTAAACAAAATTCGGCCTAAGTTTAAAAAAATGATAAGGCTGGCTGGGCTTGGCCCATTTACGAGAAAGAAAAAAAAAGATAAGGCGCCCGCTGCCACTATGCTACGCGTGTGGGCAACAAATAATTATGGGCTGTACGTTCAATTTTTTTAATAGAAACAGAAGGAAAACCCAATAAAAAATAAATTAAAATTTTATATTGGCATATTATATATCCAAATTTTCAGAAAAAGATTTCTATGATGTGAACATTTTACTAACATCAAATAAAATCTACAAAATTTCAAATAAAGCAAAGAGTGCTACTGATGCAATAAAACCCAATAAAAATCATTTTAAAAATACCAAAATGATTTCAAATTTATTTCTCTCCAATTTTCTGACGTAGGGAATCATTTTACCCTAATTTCCATATATTTTATTTTTGTAGGAAAATAATTTGAATAAAACTCAAATAACTCCAAATTGAAAATAATTTCAAAAGGACTTTAAATTTGTTCATTTGAAACTTCCAACTCATATTTCATATGTTTTGAAGAAGTCATTTTATCTTCTCTCATGAAAATCATTGAGTTGCTTGAAGTTTCTGAATTTGAAATATTTCCCAATGAAATTCAAATATTTTCAAAAACCCTTTTCATTTATTTAAATGAAAGAAGTCATGTCATCTTCTCTCTAGGGTTTTATATTTGAAAAGAATTTGAATTCACGGATATCATAAAAGAAAAAATGAAAATTTGGGAAAGTCATTTTATTCCCTCTCGTTTAACTTTCAAAAAGTTTTCGAATTTCACTCAATTTCACACAAGCAACCACACCACAATCAAACAATCAATCAAATATATCTATTTAGTATAACATTCTAAAATTTAGAATTTTGGGATGTTATACTTCCAATATATTGATCTTTATGTCTCGACCATTTCGAGACTCCTCGTCATGTCCGTGATCACATCCGGGACTCCGAACTACCTTCGGTACATCAAAACACATAAACTCATAATACCAATCATCATCGAACGTTAAGCATGCGGACCATACGGGTTTGAGAACTATGTAGACATGACCGAGACTCACTTCCGGTTAATAACCAATAGCGGAACCTAGATGCTCATATTGGTTCCTACATATTCTACGAAGATCTTTATCGGTCAAATCGCATAACAACATACATTGTTCCCTTTGTCATCGATATGTTACTTGCCCGAGTATCATCGGTATCTCAATACCTAGTTCAATCTCGTTACCGGCAAGTCTCTTTACTCGTTCCGTAATGCATCATCCCGCAACTAACTCATTAGTCACATTGCTTGCAAGGCTTATAGTGATGTGCATTACCGAGAGGGCCCAGAGATACCTCTCCGATACATGGAGTGAAAAATCCTAATCTCGATCTATGCCAACTCAACAAACACCACCGGAGACACCTGTAGAGCATCTTTATAGACACCCAGTTACGTTGTGACATTTGATATCACACTAAGTGTTCCTCCGGCATTCGGGAGTTGCATAATCTCATAGTCGTAGGAACATGTATAAGTCATGGAGAAAGCAATAGCAATAAACTAAACAATCATAGTGCTAAGCTAACAGATGGGTCAAGTCAATCACATCATTCTCTAATGATGTGATCCCATTCTTGTCCATGGCTAGGAAACTTAACCATCTTTGATTAATGAGCTAGTCAAGTAGAGGCATACTAGTGACACTCTGTTTGTCTATGTATTCACACATGTACTAAGTTTCTGGTTAATACAATTCTAGCATGAATAATAAACATTTATCATGATATAAGGAAATATAAATAACAACTTTATTATTGCCTATAGGGCATATTTCCTTCACTCTCCCACTTGCACTAGAGTCAATAATCTAGATTACATAGTAATGATTCTAACACCCATGGAGTCTCGGTGCTGATCATGTTTTGCTCGTCAGAGAGGCTTAGTCAATGGGTCTGCAACATTCAGATCTGTATGTATCTTTCATATCTCTATGTCTCCCTCCTTGACTTGATCGCGGATGGCATTGAAGTGTCTCTTGATGTGCTTGGTTCTCTTGTGAAATCTGGATTCATCTGCCAAGGCAATTGCACCAGTATTGTCACAAAAGATTTTCATTGGACCCGATGCACTAGGTATGACACCTAGATTGAATATGAACTCCTTCATCCAGACTCCTTCATTTGCTGCTTCCGAAACATCTATGTACTCCGCTTCACATGTAGATCCCGCCACGACGCTCTGCTTGCAACCGCACCAACTTACAGCTCCACCATTCAATACACAGTCTGACTCAATTTCACACCTTATAACACAGGCAAGAACCCTTTCTTTGCTTGATCCATTTTGAACTTCTTCAAAACTTTATCAAGGTATGTGCTTTGTGAAAGTCCAATTAAGCGTCTTGATCTATCTCTATAGATCTTGATGCCCAATATATAAGCAGCTTCACCGAGGTCTTTCATTGAAAAATTCTTATTCGAGTATCCTTTTATGCAATTCAGAAATTCAGTATCATTTCCGATCAGCAATATGTCATCCACATATAATATCAGAAATGCTACAGAGCTCCCACTCACTTTCTTGTAAATACAGGCTTCTCCAAAAGTCTGTATAAACCATATGCTTTGATCACACTATCAAAGTGTATATTCCAACTCCGCGATGCTTGCACCAGTCCATAAATGGATCGCTGGAGCTTGCACACTTTGTTAGCACCTTTTGGATCGACAAAAACCTTCCGGTTGCATCATATACAACTCTTCTTTAAGATATCCATTAAGGAATGTAGTTTTGACATCCATTTGCCAATTTTCATAATCATAAAATGCGGCAATTGCTAACATGATTCAGATGGACTTAGGCATCGCTACGGGTGAGAAGGTTTCATCGTAGTCACCTCCTTGAACTTGTCGAAAACCTTTTTCAACAAGTCGAGCTTTGTAGACAGTGATATTACCGTCAGCGTCAGTCTTCTTCTTGAAGATCCATTTATTCTCTATGGCTTGCCGATCATCGAGAAAGTCAACCAAAGTCCACACTTTGTTCTCATACATGGATCCCATCTCAGATTTCATGGCCTCAAGCCATTTTGCAGAATCTGGGCTCATCATCGCTTCCTCATAGTTTGTAGGTTTGTCATGGTCAAGTAACATGACTTCCAGAACAGGATTACCATACCACTCTGGTGTGGATCTAACTCTGGTTAACCTACGAGGTTCGGTAGTAACTTGATTAGAAGTTTCGTGATCATCATCATTAGCTTCCTCACTTACTAGTGTAGGAATCACTGGAACTGATTTCTGTGATAAACTACTTTCCAATATGGGAGCAGGTACAGTTACCTCATCAAATTTTACTTTCCTCCCACTCACTTCTTTCAAGAGAAACTCCTTCTCTAGAAAGGATCCATTCTTAGCAACGAATATCTTGCCTTTGGATCTGTGATAGAAGGTGTACCCAACAGTCTCTTTTGGGTATCCTATGAAGACACATTTCTCCGATCTGGGTTCGAGCTTATCAGGTTGAAGTTTTTTCACATAAGCATCACAACCCCAAACTTTAAGAAATGACAACTTGGGTTTCTTGCCAAACCACAGTTCATAAGGTGTCATCTCAACGGATTTCGATGGTGCCCTATTTAACATGAATGGAGCCGACTCTAAAGCATAACCCAAAAACGATAGCGGTAAATCAGTAAGAGACATCATAGATCGCACCATATCTAATAAAGTGTGGTTACGACGTTTGGACACACCATTACGTTGTGGTGTTCCAGGTGGCGTGAGTTGCGAAACTATTCTGCATTATTTCAAATGAAGACAAAACTCGTAACTCAAATATTCTCCTCCACGATCAGATCGTAGAAACTTAATTTTCTTGTTACGATGATTTTCCACTTCACTCTGAAATTCTTTAAACTTTTCAAATGTTTCAGACTTATGTTTCATCAAGTAGATATACCCATATCTGCTCAAATCATCTGTGAAGGTCAGAAAATAACGACACCCGCCACAAGCATCAACACTCATCGGACCGCATACATCAGTATGTATTATTTCCAACAAGTTTTTTTCCCGCTCCATTGTTCCGGAGAACGGACTCTTGGTCATCTTGCCCATGAGGCATGGTTCGGAAGCATCAAGTGATTCCAAAATACCATCAACATGGAGTTTCTTCATGCGCTTTACACCAATATGACCTAAACGGCAGTGCCACAAATAAGTTGCACTATCAGTATTAAACTTATATCTGTTGGCTTCAATACTATGAATATGTGTATCACTACTATCAAGATTTACTAAAAATAGACCACTCATCAAGGGTGCATGACCACAAAAGATATTATTCATATAAATAGAACAATCATTATTCTCTGATTTAAATGAATAACCGTCTAGGATCAAACAAGATCCAGATATAATGTTCATGCTTAACGCTGGCACCAAATACAATTATTCAGGTCTAAAACTAATCCCGAAGGTAGATGTAGAGGTAGCGTGTTGACGGCGATCACATCGACTTTGGAACCATTTCCCACATGCATCATCACCTCGTCCTTAGCCAACCTTCACTTAATCCGTAGCACCTATTTTGAGTTCCAAATATTAGCAACAGAACCAATATCAAATACCCAGGCGCTACTACGAGCATTAGTAAGGTACACATCAATAACATGTATATCAAATATACCTTTCACTTTTCCATCCTTCTTCTCCGCCAAATACTTGGGGCAGTTACGCTTCCAGTGACCAGTCCCTTTGAAGTAGAAGCACTCAGTCTCAGGCTTAGGTCCAGACTTGGGCTTCTTCACTTGACCAGCAAATTGTTTGCCATTCTTCTTGAAGTTCCCCTTCTTCCCTTTACCCCTTTTCTCGAAACTGATGGTCTTGTTGACCATCAACACTTGATGCTCCTTCTTGATTTCTACCTCTGCAGCCTTTAGCATTGTGATAAGCTCGGGAATTGTCTTATCCATCCCTTGCATATTATAGTTCATCATGAAGCTCTTGTAGCTTGGTGGCAGTGATAGAAGAACTCTGTCAATGACACTATCAATTGGAAGATTAACTCCCAGATGAGTCAAGTGATTGTGATACCCAAACATTCTGAGTATATGCTCACTGACAGAACTATTCTCCTCCATTTTGCAGCTATAGAACTTATTGGAGACTTCATATCTCTCAATCCGGGTATTTGCTTGAAATATTAACTTCAACTCCTGGAACATCTCATATGCTCCATGACGTTCAAAACGATGTTGAAGTCCCGGTTCTAAGCCATAAAGCATGACACACTGAACTATCGAGTAGTCATCAGCTTTGCTCTGATAGACGTTCTTAACGTTGTCAGCAGCATTTGCAGCAGGCTTGTCACCTAGCGGTGCTTCCGGGACGTAATTCTTCTGTGCAGCAATGAGGATAATCCTCAAGTTACGGACCTGTCTGTGTAGTTGCTACCATCATCTTTCAACTTAGCTTTCTCTAGGAACGCATTAAAATTCAATGGAACAACAGTACGGGCCATCTATCTACAACAACATAGACATGCAAAATACTATCAGGTACTAAGTTCATGATAAATTAAAGTTCAGTTAATAATATTACTTAAGAACTCCCACTTAGATAGACATCCCTCTAATCATCTAAGTGATCACGTGATCCATATCAACTAAACCATGTCCGATCATCACGTGAGATGGAGTAGTTTTGAATGGTGAACATCACTATGTTGATCATATCTACTATATGATTCACGCTCGACCTTTCGGTCTCAATGTTCCAAGGCCATATCTGCATATGCTAGGCTCGTTAAGTTTAACCCGAGTATTCTGCCTGTGCAAAACTGGCTTTCACCCATTGTATGTGAACGTAGAGCTTATCACACCCGATCATCACATGGTGTCTCGACACGACGAACTGTAGCAACGGTGCATACTCAGGGAGAACACTTGTACCTTGAAATTTAGTGAGAGATCATCTTATAATGCTACCGTCGAACTAAGAAAAATAAGATGCATAAAGGATAAACATCACATGCAATCAAATAAGTGATATGATATGGCCTTCTCCATCCCCAAAGCACCATCATGATCACCATCGTCACCGGCTTGACACCTTGATCTCCATCGAAGCATCGTTGTCGTTTCGCCAACTATTGCTTCTACGACTATCGCTACCGCTTAGTGATAAAGTAAAGCAATTACATGGCGATTGCATTTCATACAATAAAGCGACAACCATATGGATCCTGCTAGTTGCCGATAACTGTGTTACAAAACATGATCATCTCATACAACAATTTATATAATCACGTCTTGACCATATCACATCACAACATGCCCTGAAAAAACAAGTTAGACGTCCTCTACTTTGTTGTTGCAAGTTTTACGTGGCTGCTATGGGCTTCTAGCAAGAACCGTTGTTACCTACGCATCAAAACCACAACATAGTATAGTGATTGCTTTTTGATCTTCAGAAAGAACCCTATTCATTGAAACCGATTCAACTAAAGTTGGGGAAACAGACACCCACTAGCCACCTGTGTGTGAAGCACGTCGGTAGAACCAGTCTCGCGTAAGCGTACGTGTAATGTCGGTCTGAGCCGCTTCATCCAACAATACTGCTGAATCAAGAATCAACTAGTGGCAGCAAGCAATATGTATATACTCACGCCCACAACTCCTTTGGGTTCTACTCATGCATATAACATGTACGCATAGACCTGGCTCGGATGCCACTGTTGGGGAACGCAGTATTTCAAAATTTTCCTACGATCACGCAAGATCTATCTAGGAGATGCATAGCAACAAGAGGGGAAGAGTATGTCTATGTACCCTCATAGACCGAAAGGAGAAGCGTTATGAAACACGGTTGATGTAGTCGAACATCTTCGCGATCCAACCGATCAAGTACCGAACGCACGGCACCTCCGCAATATGCACATGTTCAGCTCGGTGACGTCCCTCGTACTCTTGATCCAGTTGAGGCCGATGGAGAGTTTCATCAGCACGACGGCGTGATGACGGTGATGATGAAGTTACCGACGTAGGGCTTCGCCTAAGCACTACAACGATATGACCGAGGTGTAATTCTGTGGAGGGGGGCACCACACACAGCTAAACAATCAACTTATGTGTCTATGGGGTGCCCCCCTCCCCTGTATATAAAGGAGTAGAGGAGGGTAGGGCCGGCCCTCTCATGGCGCGCCCAAGGGGGGAGTCCTACTCCCAATAGGAGTAGGTTCCCCCCCTTCCCTAGTTGGAGTAGGAGAAGAAGGAAGAGGGAGAGGGAGAGAAGGAAAGGGGCCCGGCCCCCCTCCCCATTCGGATTGGGCTTGGGGGGGAGCGCCCCCACCTTGGCCGCCTCCTCCTCTCTCCCACTAAGGCCCAATAAGGCCCATTGACTCCGCGGGGGGTTCCGGTAACCTCCGGGCACTCCGATAAATGCCCGAACTCATCCGGAACCATTCTGATGTCCAAACATAGCCTTCTAATATATAGATCTTTATGTCTCGACCATTTCGAGACTCCTCGTCATGTCCATGATCACATCCGGGACTCCGAACTACCTTCGGTACAACAAAACATATAAACTCATAATACCAATCGTCATCGAACGCTAAGCGTGCGGACCCTACGGGTTCGAGAACTATGTAGACATGAACGAGACTCACTTCCAGTCAATAACCAATAGTGGAACCTGGATGCTCATATTGGTTCCTACATATTCTATGAAGATCTTTATCGGTCAAACTGCATAACAACATATGTTGTTCCATTTGTCATCGGTATGTTACTTGCCCGAGATTCGATTGTCGGTATCTCAATACCTAGTTCAATCTCGTTACCGGCAAGTCTCTTTACTCGTTCCATAATGCATCATCCCACACCTAACTCATTATTCACATTGCTTGCAAGGCTTATAGTGATGTGCATTACCGAGAGGGCCCAGAGATACCTCTCTGATACACTGTAGTGACCCGACCTTAGATGGTCAAGTCTCTGTGCTTTAGTGTCATCCCTGGATCGGTAATGCTGACACACACAGTACTCGAAGGATTTATAACAGAGTAGCAATCACACACTATTACATCGAATGTCTCCAAAGAGAACTTATTACAATAATATGGCTTAAGGCCATCTAATGCGATAACAGCGGAAGGCTTGGAAGATAGGGTGAATCCATCAACTCCAACGGCATAGCTGAGCTGCACAGCAATGACCTAACGAACCTTACTCCTCCTCTGAAAAGTCTGCAACATAATACGTTGCAGCCCGAAA
Source organism: Triticum urartu (assembly GCF_003073215.2). Taxonomy (NCBI): domain Eukaryota; kingdom Viridiplantae; phylum Streptophyta; class Magnoliopsida; order Poales; family Poaceae; genus Triticum; species Triticum urartu. Next base: position 422,081,499 of record NC_053027.1, read on the forward strand.
ACGGGTCAGCACATGGAATATGCTGTCAATATAACACAGTAGAGAAAAAATAGAATAATGCTATCACTACATGCATATATGGCTGGTGGAAAGCTGTATGGTTGTAGTTTTGCGAAAAGCCAATTTTTTCCTACAACAACAGAATAGATTTTAATTTTACTATCATGGTGGTTGAAACATCATTGAGAAGGTATCCCCAACTCAATCCCAATTAAAGTGAATTAACATCCCAACAGTATTAATTAAGCATGGTGAGATACATGCGATAACCCAAGTACTAGATACTCAAGAATTGTCCATAACCGGGGACACGGCTAACCATGATTAGATTGTACACTCTGTAGAGGTTTGCCCACTTTTCCCCACAAGACTCGATCGCCTCCGTTGGATTTCTCACACTACATGGTGTTTGAGAAACGGATGACCGAGACACAGTCTTTCAGAAACGTTAACTCTCTACTCCGGGTAGACCATACCAAACCTACAAAACCCACTACCTGCTGATCTACCTCTTCAAGAGCTTCACGTAACTTACTCAACTATGCTAGAGCCCATAATAGCTTGTGGCTGCACACGGAAGTTTCTAGCATGAATCATATCAGTTCCCTTTGAGCCTGGGTGGCGGTCCATAGGAAGATCACACGGGTACCCCGGGATTTCCAAAAAAACAGACAACACTGGGTTCCCCGGTGCCTCAATCCACCCAGTTGTTTGATTAAGTTGCCACCTTAAGTTGAACCATTAATTAACAATCTCACATCTGACATGAATTTCACTCAAACCCAAACCACGTCTACGAGCATAGCATAGCAATATAAGCAATACGTAGAAGTAACTCCCAAGGGTTTGAATATAACAGGGCAATAGGTTCTACCTCAGCAACTACTTCCCAACCCACAAGTTAATGACATCCTAATCATGCAATGTTTGAGGATTGGAACTAATGCATAAAAACTGGGTAATAATGGGATATGATCAAAGTGTTACTTGCCTTGCTGACGATCCGCGAATCCTAGAGACTCGTAGTAACACGCTTCGCACTCCGGGAATTCTATCGCAAGCAAACAATAACATACATAAGTAACAAGCAACGATGCACAAAAAACTCAAATAAGAGAGGTTGACCAGAAAGTTCAAATTAAGAACTCCGGTTCGCAAAAAGAATCAAAACAAACGGAGCAACGAAACTCAAACGGCGAAAGAAAGAAGCTTCATTTACTAATCTGAAACTAGGTCAAATTTTACAGTAGCAAAACTTGTTTGAGTTGGTTAAACGGAAAGAGGGTTTCGAGACGAAACTCCAGGCGCTTGAATCGCCTGATTCCGTTAAACGAGCGAAAAGATAAACAGAAACTAAGATCGGATCAGAAATCACGATCAGAAAAATCGCGGAATAAATCCGATAAAAGAAAACTCACGAACAGACTAACGAACGAGCGTTCGTTTGTGTCTAACGGGCGAAGAACCGTTCGTTAAAACGAACGTACGAACGTCCGCTAACTAGAAGAACCGAGAAAAAAAACCGGCGAATCCAAAAAAACGGATCTAGGGTTTTCTAAAACGAACGGTTTTATAAAAAAACGGTGGCGGGGCGCGGTGGCTTACCTCCGGCGAGGGGCTCCGGCGAGCGGGGCAGCGGCCGGGCGGCGGGGCTTGGCGGCGGCGCGCGGCGGCGGCGGCTGCGGGGTGGCGGCGCTGCGGCGGGCAGGGTTGGCGGCGGCGGTGGGTGGTGGGGCGGGGGTGGGCGTATATAAAGGGGCGGGGCGGCGACTTGGAGGAGGGGGCAAGGCGCGGCGGCTGCGGAGTCCAACTCGGACTCCGGTCCGAGTGGCGGCGGCGGGCGCGCGCGCAGGAGGCGGCGGCGGCGGCCTGGCGCGGCTGGGCCTTAGGCCCAGTCGGCGCGGAACCTTTTTTTTTAAACTTCGCCGACCGAAATAAAATCCTAGAAAAAAATAAATAAAAAACCTAGAAATGCCAAAACAATTTTTCACCATCTAAATAAAATATTTAGAACAAGATGAACATTTTTTTGGCCCTAAAATGCAATTTTGAAAAACATGCCATTTTTCTAATGCAAATAAAATCCGAATAAAATCCAATAAAAATCAATTTAATGATTTTAATATTTTTCCTCCAATATTTCATTTATTTTGAAGAAGTCTTATTATCTCCTCTCTTTAATTTTTAATGTGAAATATTTTTCGGAGAGAAATAATTAAAATCAAATCCTCTTTTCATTATTTGATAAAAGAATCAAATATGAAGACCGGGAAATCCCCAACTCTCTCTGAGGGTCCTTGAGCTGCTTAGGATTTCGAGGATTACGGAACGGAAAAGCAATAAAACATGATATGCATGGATGATCTATGTATAACATTCCAAATTGAAAATTTGGGATGTTACAAACCTACCCCCCTTAAGATGAATCTCGCCCTCGAGATTCGGGTTGGCTAGAAAATAGGTATGGGTGGTCCTTGCGGAGATCATCCTCTTGTTCCCGGGTAGCTTCATCCTCGGTATGATGGCTCCACTGAACTTTACAAAACTTGATAACCTTACTGCGGGTGACTCAAGAATCTTAACTGGCTTCTCCTCGTAAGTCAAATCACTGTCCAACTGAATCGCCTCCAAAGGTATTGTATCTCTTAATGGTATTTCCGCCATCTTAGCATGACAGTTCTACATCTGTGAAACGTGGAACACATCGTGGACTCCTGACAATCCCTCAGGTAACTCCAACTTGTAGGCGACTTCTCCCATCCGTTCCAAAATGCGATACGATCCTACAAATCTCGGGGCTAACTTTCCTTTAACTCTAAAACGTTTCACTCCTCGCAAGGGTGATACTCGCAGATATGCTCTATCTCCAATTTCGTAGGTTACCTCCTTACATTTTGAGTCTGCATAACTCTTCTGCCTGGACTGAGCAATCTTCAGTCGGTCTCGGATCAGTTTTACCTTCTCCTCAGATTCTTTAATCAAGTCTGGTCCAAACAACTGTCGGTCTCCTACCTCATCCCACATCAACGGTGTTCTGCACCTGCGTCCATACAGGGCTTCAAATAGTGCCATCTTCAAACTGGCTTGGTAGCTATTGTTGTATGAGAACTCTGCATACGGCAAATTGTCATCCCAACTGGATCCATAATCTAGCGCACAGGCTCTCAACATGTCCTCCAAAATTTGATTGACTCTCTCAGTCTGTCCATCTGTCTGCAGGTGAAACGCTGTACTGAACTCCAATCTCGTTCCCAAAGTCTGGTGTAACTGATGCCAAAACTTTGAAGTAAACTGTGTTCCTCGATCCGATACGATGGTCCTCGGAACTCCATGCAGACATACGATCCTGGACATATAGATCTTGGCCAACTTTGCAGTTGTATAGGTGGTTTTCACTGGGATGAAGTGAGCTACTTTGGTTAAACGATCAACTACTACCCATATGGAATCATATCCTGCTTTAGTCCTGGGTAATCCGGTGATAAAGTCCATGCCAAGTTTATCCCACTTCCATTCGGGTATCGGCATAGGTTGTAACAGTCCTGCTGGCTTCTGATGTTCTGCCTTAACTCTCTGACATACATCACATACGGCTACATACTCAGCAATATCCTTCTTCATACCAGTCCACCAGAAACGTTCCTTCAAATCCAAATACATCTTGGTGTTTCCGGGGTGTATCGAGTATGGTGAGTCATGGGCCTCTTGAAGTATTAACTTCCTGATCTCCTGGTTGTTGGGCACATAAACTCGGTCCTCAAACCATAGGGTATCGTGCTCATCCTCACAAAAACCTTTGGCCTTTCCTTTGCCCATCTTCTCCTTTATCTCGGCAATCTCTTTATCATCTTTCTGAGCTTCCCGAATCTTGTCCAGCAATGTCGACTAAACCTCCATTGTGGCAATGAACCTTCTAGGTACAATCTCTAACCGAATTTCCATGATGTCCTTTGCTAATTCCTTCGACAGTCCTTTACTTTCAAGGATATTAGCATAACTCTTCTGACTCAATGCGTCTGCTACGACATTGGCCTTACCTAGATGATAGTGTAGCTTCATGTCATAATCCTTTATAAGCTCCAACCATCTCCTCTGCCTAAGGTTCAGCTCCTTCTGGGTGAAGATGTACTTCAAACTCTTGTGATCCGTGTACACATCACAACGGTTTCCAATAAGGTAATGTCTCCAAGTCTTCAACGCATGCACTACGGTTGCTAGCTCCAAATCATGCATGGCATAATTCAACTCATGAGGTTTTAGTTGTCGTGATGCATACGAAACAACTCTTCCGTTTTGCATAAGCACACATCCCAGTCCTAAGCGAGAGGTGTCGCAATACACTTGGAACTCCTTATGTATATCTGGCAGTACTAGCACTGGGGCTGTAGTCAAACGTTTCTTCAACTCCTGGAAACTTGCTTCACAATCTTCTGTCCATTTAAACTTGGTATCCTTCTTCAACAGTTCAGTCATTGGTTTTGCAATCTTGAAAAAATTCTCAATGAATCTCCGGTAGTATCCTGCGAGTCCAAGAAAACTGCGGATCTCGCTAACTGAGGTGGGTGCCAACCATTCAGTGACTGACTGAACCTTGCTGGGGTCTACTGCTATACCTTCTCCTGATATAACATGTCCAAGGAATCCGACTTCCTTCGGCCAAAACTCGCATTTGCTAAACTTAGCATACAACTGGTGTTCCCTGAGCTTCTCGAGAACTAAACGCAAATGCTCTTTGTGCTCCTCCTCGTTCTTCGAGTATACCATGATATCATCAATAAACACCACAACAAACTTGTCCAAATACTCCATGAACACCTTGTTCATCATGCTCATGAAATAGGCAGGGGCGTTAGTCAGTCCAAACGACATGACTGTGTACTCGTATAATCCATATCGCGTTGTGAACGCCGTCTTTGGTATGTCCTTCTCCCGTATCTTCAACTGATGATACCCCGATCGCAAATCGATCTTCGAAAACACTTTAGCTCCTTGCAACTGATCAAACAGATCGTTGATCATTGGCAGTGGGTACTTGTTCTTAATCGCCACTTCATTCAATGCTCGATAATCAACAACCATCCTCAGGGATTTATCCTTCTTCTCAACCAAAAGTACTGGGGCTCCCCAAGGTGATGAACTTCTTCGGATATATCCTTTCTCCAATAACTCCTTGATTTGTTTCTTAATTTCTTCCAGATCATTTGCGGGCATCCGATAGGGTCTCTTGGATATTGGTCCTGTTCCTGGTAACAGCTCTATCAAAAACTCAATATCTCTGTCCGGTGGCATGCCTGGTAACTCCTCTGGGAAAACATCCGGGTAATCCTTCACTACAGGCATTTCCTCCTGAACAACTCCTGTAAGGGCATTCACTTGACTCCTCCTAGGCACATGCCTAGATACATACTTAATCCTTCTTCCTTCCGGGGTGGTGAGATAAATCGACTTACTAGCACAGTCAATGCTTCCTCCAAACTTTGACATCCAGTCCATACCCAATATCACATCCAATCCTTGTGACTCCAAGATAATTAGGTCGGACAGAAAAACATGTGTACCAATGGTTAAGGGTATCTGGTCACACCATTGGCTAGCCATATACTCTGCTCCGGGTGAACTCACTAAAAGAGGGGTCCTAAGGGTTTGGGTTGGTAGTTTAAACTTATCCACGAATCCCCTTGATATGTATGAATGCGATGCACCAGTATCGAAAAGAACAAGAGCGGTAAATGACTTAACCAAAAACTTACCTATTACCGCGTCCGGCTGCTCTTCAACCTCCTCCATGTTAACGTGGTTCACTTGTCCTTTTTTGAATGGATTGGGCTTCTTCCCAGTGCTTCCATTTCCGTTTCCATTCCTTCCTTCGGGGCAATCATTGGCATAGTGCCCTGTCTTCCCGCACTTAAAACAGGTAACCTGACTTAAGTCTCTTTTGGCGGGAGTGGACGGGTTGGAGCGGTTCTGATTGTTGTTAGCTCCGTTCCCATTCCCATTCTTAGCACCACTATGGTTATGTGATCCTCCTCTAGTGTGGTTGTGACCTCCATGGTTGTGAACAAGTCCTCCTGTGTTCGGGGTTAGGCGAGGCTTCTGCTGAGCTCCTGAGTTATACTTCCCTTGTCCATACTTTCTCTTGCGGCTCTCAATCTTCTGTTGTTTCCCTTCAATCATAAGAGCCTTATCTACCAACTCCTGGTAGTTGTTGAAGGTTGCTACCATCAACTGCATGCTCATCTCATCATTCAGCCCTTCCATAAACTTCTCCTGCTTCGCGGCATCTGTGGCCACATCATTAGGGGCGTAGCGAGATAACTTGCTAAACTCATCCACGTACTGAGCCACAGTACGGTTCCCCTGGCGTAGGTTGCGGAACTCCCGCTTCTTCATCTGCATAGCTCCAGTGGAGACATGGGCTGTGCGGAAAGCTTTCTGAAACTGGTCCCAAGTGACATTGGCTATAGGAAAAATGGCTATGTAATTCTCCCACCATGAGGCTGCTGGTCCATCCAATTGATGTGCGGCAAAGCGCACCTTCTCAGCATCTGTGCAACCTGCGGTGTTCAACTCCCTTCCAATTCGGCGTAGCCAATCATCAGCAACTATAGGCTCGGTGCTACTGGAAAACACCGGCGGCTGTAACCTTACAAAACGGGCTAGGTTGTCCACTAGCGGTGGGTTTTTGTTGTTGTTGTTGTTGTTGTTGTTGCCCTGGTTCTGAACTAGCAATTGCATCAAGGCATTCTGCTGCTGGATCAACTGGGTGAGCTCCGGCGGGAAGGCAAAACCGGTGTCATGTCTCGGAGGCATTTGAGGGGTTTAGATGGGAGAGATTTATAATAGAATAGGTCTAATGAGAAAACACTACCCATATGCACATGAGACAAACACAATCATTTCACTCAATCAATCAAGCAAGGGCATACAAACAGTCTAGAACTATCGCAAAAGTGCTCACTACTACTATATACATGGGGGAAATACTACTAATATATGGTAGTCATCTAGAAATTTTGATCGGTGGAAGACTCCATGATGTCTGCTCCAGCTTCGTCTTTAAAGTCATCATCACTAGGGTCAGAGTCGGTGTCGTCGATGATGAAGTAGTCCTCGGGGCGTATTTCCTTGGGTTCTTCTTCTTCTTCTATTGGTGCTGGTCCTCCCATGAATACTCCGATCTTCTTGACTAAGTCGTCATTCTTCTCCAGTAGGGTCTTGATTTCCTCCTCATATCCATCGCGGGTAAACTTGAGTTCTTCCTCCAGCTCGATGATCCTAGTCTTCGCCTTCTTCAAGTACATCATGTCCGCACACATCTGGTTCTCCTGACGTCGAATGTGCTGGTTTAACTCCTGGATGAAAGCTGCAATGGATCTATCCTTCCTGGTGTTGATTAATTCCCATTGCTCGTCTCGGCGCCCACATATTTGGTAAATAGTGTCCTTAAGCTCCCTGTTGTAAACTTCTCCAATGCGCCACATGGTGATGCGAGCTGCCATACTCTTTCCTAAACTACAGGTTGGTGCGTCGAAGGAAAATTCTATGGGTTTAGAAGTTGGCGAGAACGTCCTTCCTGGAACTTGTACTTGAATCATCTAGCGCTCCTCTTCAGGTAAAGTGGCGTTGTACGTCCCGGTGAAGCTTGGTATTCCAATGTTCAAGTACCTAGTGACTTCCTTCAAGTGGCGTCCAAAAGGTGTGTCTTCATCCGGTTGTTCAAACTTGTTCTTCATCTCCGTCATCCTAAAGAGTAGAAAATGGAGAGGAGTCAGAAATGAGAAGAGAAGTGTGACATAGGGTTTATCTTAAGGGTTGTGTCCTACACTCAGTGTGTGCTCTGATACCATCTTGTAGCGAGCCGACCTCAGATGGTCAAGTCTCTGTGCTTCAGTGTCATCCCTGGATCGGTAATGCTGACACACACAGTACTCGAAGGATTTATAACAGAGTAGCAATCACACACCATTACATCGAATGTCTCCAAAGAGAACTTATTACAATAATATGGCTTAAGGCCATCTAATGCGATAACAGCGGAAGGCTTGGAAGATAGGGTGAATCCATCAACTCCAACGGCATAGCTGAGCTGCACGGCAACGACCTAACGAACCTTACTCGTCTGAAAAGTCTGCAACATAATACGTTGCAGCCCGAAAACGGGTCAGCACATGGAATATGCTGGCAATATAACACAGTAGAGCAGAAATAGAATAATGCTATCACTACATGCATATATGGCTGGTGGAAAGCTGTATGATTGTAGTTTTGCGAAAAGCCAATTTTTCCCTACAACAACGGAATAGATTTTAATTTTACTATCATGGTGGTTGAAACATCATTGAGAAGGTATCCCCAACTCAATCCCAATTAAAGTGAATTAACATCCCAACAGTATTAATTAAGAATGGTGAGATACATGCGATAACCCAAGTACTAGATACTCAAGAATTGTCCATAACCGGGGAGACGGCTAACCATGATTAGATTGTACACTCTGTAGAGATTTGCGCACTTTTCCCCACAAGACTCGATTGCCTCTGTTGGATTTGTCGCACTACATGGTGTTTGAGAAACGGATGACCGAGACACAGTCTTTCAGAAACATTAACTCTCTACTCCAGGTAGACCATACCAAACCTACAAAACCCACTACCTGCTGATCTACCTCTTCAAGAGCTTCACGTAACTTACTCAACTATGCTAGAGCCCATAATAGCTTGTGGCTGCACACTGAAGTTTCTAGCTTGAATCATCTCAGTTCCCTTTGAGCCTGGGTGGCGGTCCATAGGAAGATCACACGGGCACCCCGGGATTTCCAAAAAAACAGACAACACTGGGTTCCCCAGGTGCCTCAATCCACCCAGTTGTTTGATTAAGTTGCCACCTTAAGTTGAACCATTAATTAACAATCTCACATCTGACATGAATTTCACTCAAACCCAAACCACGTCTACGAGCATAGCATAGCAATATAAGCAATACGTAGAAGTAACTCCCAAGGGTTTGAATATAACAGGGCAATAGGTTCTACCTCAGCAACTACTTCCCAACCCACAAGTTAATGACATCCTAATCATGCAATGTTTGAGGATTGGAACTAATGCATAAAAACTGGGTAATAATGGCATATGATCAAAGTGTTACTTGCCTTGCTCACGATCCGCGAATCCTAGAGACTCGTAGTAACACGCTTCGCACTCCGGGAATTCTATCGCAAGCAAACAATAACATACATAAGTAACAAGCAACGATGCACAAGAAAAACTCAAATAAGAGAGGTTGACCAGAAAGTTCAAATTAAGAACTCCGGTTCGCAAAAAGAATCAAAACAAACGGAGCAACGAAACTCAAACGGCGAAAGAAAGAAGCTTCGTTTACTAATCTGAAACTAGGTCAAATTTTACAGTAGCAAAACTTGTTTGAGTTGGTTAAACGGAAAGAGGGTTTCGAGACGAAACTCCAGGCGCTTGAATCGCCTGATTCCGTTAAACGAGCGAAAAGATAAACAAAAACTAAGATCGGATCAGAAATCACGATCAGAAAAATCGTGGAATAAATTCGATAAAAGAAAACTCACGAACAGACTAACGAACGAGCGTTCGTTAGTTGTTTCTAACGGGCGAGGAACCATTCATTAAAATGAACGTTCGGACGAACGTCCGCTAACTAGAAGAACCGAAAAAAAACCGGTGAATCCAAAGAAAACGGATCTAGGGTTTCTAAAAAAACGAACGGTTTTTATAAAAAAAACCGGCGGCAGGGCGCGGTGGCTACCTCCGGCGAGAGGGCTCTGGCGAGGCGGGGCAGCGGCTCGCGAGGCGGTGGGGCTTGGTGGCGGCGGCGGGGCTTGGCGGCGGCGGTGGCGAGCGCGGGCGGCGGCGGCTGCGAGCGGCAGGGTTGGCGTTGGTGGTGGTGGTGTTGGGGCGGGGTGGCGGCGTATATAAAGGGGCGGGGGCGGTGACTTGGAGGAGGGGGCAAGGCACGCCGGCTGCGGAGTCCAACTCGGACTCCGGTCCGAGTGGCGGCGGCGGCGGCGGCGGTGGCATGGCGCGGCTGGGCCTTAGGCCCAGTCGGCGCGGAACCTTTTTTTTAAAACTTCGCCGACCGAAATAAAATCCTAGAAAAAAAAATAATAACTAAAAACCTAGAAATGCCAAAACAATTTTTCACCGTCTAAATAAAATATTTAGAACAAGATGAACATTTTTTTGGCCCTAAAATGCAATTTTGAAAAACATGCAATTTTTCTAGTGCAAATAAAATCCAATAAAAATCAATTTAATGATTTTAATATTTTTCCTCCAATATTTCATTTATTTTGGAGAAGTCATATTATCTCCTCTCTTTAATTTTTTATGTGAAATATTTTTCGGAGAGAAATAATTAAAATCAAATCCTCTTTTCATTATTTGATAAAAAGAATCAAATATGAAGACCGGGAAATCCCCAACTCTCTCCGAGGGTCCTTGAGCTGCTTAGGATTTCGAGGATTACGGAACGGAAAAGCAATAAAACATGATATGCATGGATGATCTATGTATAACATTCCAAATTCAAAATTTGGGATGTTACATACACGGAGTGACAAATCCTAATCTCGATCTATGCCAACTCAACAAACACCATCGGGGACACCTGTAGAGCATCTTTATAGTCACCCAGTTACATTGTGACGTTTGATAGCACACTAAGTGTTCCTCCGGTATTCGGGAGTTGCATAATCTCATAGTCATAGGAACATGTATAAGTCATGGAGAAAGCAATAGCAATAAAATAAACGATCATAGTGCTAAGCTAACAGATGGGTCAAGTCAATCACATCATTCTCTAATGATGTGATCCCGTTCATCAAATGACAACTCCTGTCCATGGCTAGGAATCTTAACCATCTTTGATTAACGAGCTAGTCAAGTAAAGGCATACTAGTGACACTCTGTTTGTCTATGTATTCACACATGTACTAAGTTTCCGGTTAATACAATTCTAGCATGAATAATAAACATTTATCATGATATAAGGAAATATAAATAACAACTTTATTGTTGCCTCTATGGCATATTTCCTTCATCAATCATCACCACTACAAAGGGTTGGAGAAACCGGACCCTACCACGGAATTGTAGGGGAACACAGTAATTTCAAAAAAAATCCTACGCACACGCAAGATCATGGTGAAAGTGCAACTATCCCTAGGTGGTTTTGGTAATTCCTAACAACATATAGCTCATTGAGCTAATGCTATTTCAAGATTAATATTTCAGGAAAGCTCAATGATTGGCATGGCATGGATGAGAAAAGTGGACCCCTCAAAATGCTAAGGACAAAAGGATTGGCTCAAGCTCAAAGCTCAAGACTCTACATTTTCTATTTTAGTGATCCAAGATCACATTGAGTCTATAGGAAAAGCCAATACTATCAAGGAGGGATGAGGTGTTGCTTAATGAGGCTCTTGCTCAAAATGCTTAGTGATATGCTCCAAAGCCCTCAACTACTTTCTCACATCCACATATGACCTAAACCAAAAGTCAAACTCGGCCCCATCGATTCTTTCTATCCGGTGCCACCGAGTTCAGATGGCATAGCCACTGCCACAAACCCTAGGCAAATCGGTCTCACCGATAGGGATCTCGGTCTCACCGAGATGGGATTGTAATCTCTCTGTTTCCCATCGTAACGTTTCGGTCCCACCGATATGAGCAATCGGTCCCACCGAGATTGGAATGTAAACTCTATGTTTCCCTTTCGTAACATTTCGGTCTCACCTAAATGAGCGAATCGGTCCCACCGAGTTTACCTGACCAACTCTCTGGTTAGCTTATTACCAAAATCGGTCTCACTGAGTTTGTGTAACCGGTCTCACCAAGATTACGTTATGCCCTAACCCTAACCATATCGGTCCTACCGAGTTGCATGTCGGTCCCACTAAAAATCCTAACGGTCACTAGATTTGCTGAATCGGTCTGACCGAGTTTACCAATTCGGTCCCACCGAGATTGGCAAGTTGTGTGTAACGATTAGATTTTGTGTGGAGGCTATATATACCCCTCCACCTCCTCTTCATTCGTGGAGAGAGCCATCAGAACAAACCTACACTTCCAACTTACCTTTTCTGAGAGAGAACCACCTACACTTGTGTTGAGGCCAAGATATTCCATTCTTACCATATGAATCTTGATCTCTAGCCTTCCCCAAGTTGCTTTCCACTCAAATCTTCTTTCCACCAAATCCATATCCTGTGAGAGACAGTTGAGTGTTGGGGAGACTATCATTTGAAGCACAAGAGCAAGGACTTCATCATCAACACACCATTTGTTACTTCTTGGAGAGTGGTGTCTCCTAGATTGGCTAGGTGTCACTTGGGAAACTCTGACAAGATTGTGGAGTTGAACCAAGGAGTTTGTAAGGGCAAGGAGATCGCCTACTTCGTGAAGATCTACCGCTAGTGAGGCAAGTCCTTTGTGGGCGACGGCCATGGTGGGATAGACAAGGTTGCTTCTTCGTGGACCCTTCGTGGGTGGAGCCCTCCATGGACTCGCGCAGCCGTTACCCTTCGTGGGTTGAAGTCTCCGTCAACGTGGATGTACGATAGCACCACCTATCGGAAACATGACAAAAACATATGTGTCTCCTATTGCGTTTGAATCCTCCAAACCCTTCCCTTTACATTCTTGCAAGTTGCATGCTTTACTTTCCGCTGCTCATATACTCTTTGCATGCTTGCTTGAATTGTGTTAAGATTTCTTGACTTGTCCAAAGTTGCTAAAATCTGCCAAGAACTAAAATTGGGAAAAGGATAAGTTTTATTTGGTTAAGTAGTCTACATACTTTCGATCCTACAAGTGGTATCAGAGCTTTGGTCTCCATTTGCTTTGATTTCCATAGCTTTTGGTAGTCATAGCCTTGGTTTCACAACCTAGGAGAGTATGGCGTCTAGCGAGGGAAATTACCACCGTAGAGGTCCTTACTTTGATGGTACTAATTTTGCTAGTTGGAAGCATAAGATGAAAATGCATATTCTTGGACATAACCCCCCCCCCCCCCGTATGGGCTATTGTGTGTATTGGCTTGCAAGGTGAATTCTTTAATGGGACAGAACCGAACCGTGAAGCTACCGCGGAAGAGTTGAAGATGCTACAATACAATGCTCAAGCTTGTGATATCCTCTTCAACGGATTGTGCCCCGAAGAATTCAACAAAATCAGCCGTCTTGAGAATGCAAAGGAAATTTGGGATACTTTGATTGATATGCACAAAGGTACCAACTCCGTCAAGGAATCCAAGTTGGATGTGCTTCAAAGTCAGCTTGACAAGTTCGAAATGAAGGATGGTGAAGGTGTCGCTGAAATGTACTCTAGGCTTGCTCTTATCACAAATGAGATCGCCGGCTTAGGAAGTGAAGAGATGACCGACAAATTCATCATCAAGAAGATCCTAAGAGCTTTGGACGGAAAATATGATATTGTATGCTCATTGATCCAAATAATGCCCAATTACAAAGATCTCAAGCCAACGGAAGTCATTGGAAGAATTGTTGCTCATGAGATGTCACTCAAGGATAAGGAGGAGCTCCATAACAAGTCAAGTGGTGCTTACAAAGCCTCATGTGAAGCTCCCACATCATCAAGTGAGAAACAAACCTTCAATGAAGAATTGAGCCTAATGGTGAAGAACTTCAACAAGTTCTACAAGAGTAGAAGAAAAGAGAGAAGTTCCAAGTCAAGGTCCTACAATGACAAAAGATCTTCTAGTCGAGAGCGAAATTGCTACAATTGTGGAAGACCCGGACACTATTCCAATGAGTGTACGGCACCCTACAAGAGAAGAGAATATTCTCCAAAAATAAGAAGTAGAAGAGAAGAATCACCATCAAGAGAGAGAAGGAGTAGAGATGATCGTTATGAACGAAGAACATCCCGGAGAAGCAAGGATTCAGAAAGGAAGGACAAGTCATCAAGGAGCTACACAAAACGAAGACATCAAGCTCATGTTGGTGAATGGGTATCCGGCTCCGACTCCGACAATCACTCCGAGAGAAGCTATCACTCCGACTCCGAATATACTCAAGATGAAGGTGTTGCCGATCTAGCACTTGTGTCAACCAACTCCTACGACATATTTGATTCACCAAATGAAGGACTTGGAAGATGCTTCATGGCTAAAGGCCCAAAGGTATCACACCCCGAGTATGTTGATTTCAATAGTGATGAAGATGACTTGTTAGGTGATGATGATTTACTTGTTGACAACTCTAGTGATGAATACTATGATGAAACGTCAATTATTCATGCTAATCAAGATAAAACGAATGACAATGATAAGGAGAAGATTGAGTTTCTAACTAAAGAACTAAACACTCTTAAGTTAGCTCATGAAACTATCTTAGGAGATCATCAAGAACTAAGGACTCATGAGAATTTACATTTTGAAAAGCTCAACCTTGATCAAGAGCATGAGTTCTCAAAGGCAATCAATGATGATCTTCGCAAGAAAAGTTCTTCTTACATTGCCAAGCGTTTACTCTTATCCACTTACATGCCTCAAGTCAAGTCTAGTAACAAGAACAAGAAAGATTCTTCCTCTAGTAGTAACAATAATCATGCTAAATCTAATGTTGTTTCTTCTAGTAGTTCTCTTGATTCCACTAATGATTCTCTTAGCCAAGTTACACTTGAGCAAGAAAATAGCTTATTGAAGGGAATTATAGAGAAAGGTGTTTACAAGAGCCTTGTCGGGAGTAAGCAATTCAAGGAAATTGTACGCAAGCAAGGAAGGCACCGGAAGAACCAAGGTGTTGGTTTTGAATGAAAGTTCAATGCCAATGGAGTTGAGTGGGAAGAAGATCAATACCCCAAGACGAAGTTTGTTCCTCAACAAAAGAAGTATGATCCTACTTCCTTCAAAGGGACACAAGCTCAAGATGATCTTCCACCACAAGACCACAAGCAAAAAGGCAAGGATAAGCTTCAAGAGGAAACTGGTGCATTTGAAGAAGCACCCAAGGCCTTGGTCAAGTGGGTTCTCAAGACTACATCAAGTTCTACTTCATCAAGTATGACTACAACTCCAAGGATTCCCATCAAGATGATGTGGATCCAGAAGAAGAAGAACTAAAGAGTTCTTGAGGGTGACTCCACCAACATACTTCACTCTTATCATTTTGGCAAGAACAAGTGCAATCAACTTCCACATCTTGCACTAGTTCAAGGAGTCACAAACCCACTTATTGGTAAGACAAGGGACAAGGTAACCTAATGCTTTCATAGACATCATCTTGTGTGTGCATGACTCTATGTCTATGGATATCCTTGTTTGTTCCTTGTGGGACTAACCCATGTAGGTATTTAAAGTGCAACTCACTCCAAAGGATTGCTCCAAATGATCTACATCAACATTGAGCATCCACATCTTCAACACCTACACGAAGTCATCATCGACAAAACCCAAGGTTAGTTCATCCCTCTTAGGGGGGATCTCACATCTAGGGGGAGCTTTACTCTAAAAATTGAGCTAAAACAACTCTAATGGTGTGAACACAACAACGCTTTATGTAAAAGTGGTAACCCCACTTGTGCTTAAACGATGAGTATGACCTATGATCAAATGTTCTCATTTGACTCCTAAGTCAATATACTCATATATAGATGACCTAGTCATCGCCAATTGCTTGATAGATGCTAGAATTGGTTGTGCATGCTTTGCCACATATTTCATTTGCCATTTTATTGTGTGAGCATGTTGGTTGCATAATTTACTCATTCGAGGACATCCACTTGTTGTTTTGATTGCTTGGTTCCTTTTTCTTTTGGCAAGTGGATGGACAAGAATGCCTAAGAACCTTCTCTAGCTATCTATGCCTTTCTTGTCTCAAACTCTATTCATTCTACATCACAAAGTTTGATCAAGTCAGATTCGAACCACTCTATGTGAGGAGCACTCAGAGTCCCCGATTCGTCATAGACTTAAACTTCCAAAACTTCTTTGTGTGTTTCGGTCTGACCGATTCATCCATTTCGGTCATACCGAGATCACTAAGTCGATCTAGATTTTCAATCTCGGTGCAACCGATTTGAACTTTTCGGTCACACCGAGTTGCAGTAACTGCTTGCAGTTATGCATCTCGGTGCCACCGAGTTGTTCCACTTGGTCACACCGACAGGGTCAGGCTATATAATATATATCCCCGGGACAAAATTTGGAAAATTCTCCAAACCCCTTCGCCCGCGCTCAGCCTGCTCTGCCTCCCTGGGTCTCTGGATCGTCCTCCTCATCGCCAGCTGCCTCCCGCTGCTGGTCTCCGCCGCCGTCAACGGAAATCATCTCCGCCGTTGCCGCCATAGCAGGTCCATCGCCGCACTTAGGGTATGGACTTGATCCTTGTGCTAATCTCTCTCAGATTCCTAGCACATTGTTTTGCCATGTATCTTGCCACAATTGAGATCACTCTATCCAGTGAAATCACTCCGTAGTTTAGTTGTGGATTGAAAATTTAGGGTTAGGTTTCCGTCGAAATCATCTCGGACCAACCGAGTTGTTGAAATCAGTTCCACCGATTTGGCTAAGGCCATTGCACATGTGATTCTCAGTCTGACCGAGAATTGCAAATCGGTGTGACCGAGTTCAATTCTTTGTGAAACCCTAGCAGTCTCGGTGCCACCGAACTATGACTCGGTCTGACCGAGTTCACTAGTTTAGGTTCCAAAAGCTGCTTCGGTATCACCGAGTTTTCAAATCGGTAGATCCGAAATGCTTTCTGTGGAAAACTAAAACCTCTGTACTTTGTGATGCTCATCCAATCTATCTCATCTATATCTATTCACAGGGTCTGCTGTCAGTGTTTGCATCATGTCAGATGAGAGTGATAGTCAGAACAAGTCTGAGGAGCAAGTTCACATGAGTGAGGGCACTAGTCCCTCTAGCAGCTATGATGAGGGAAGCAGGAGTACACCCAGCAACTTGCCTAAGGCAGCCACCAGGGCCAGAAAGAAGAGAACCTCAGATTCTGAGGATGAGGACTATGTGGCTGTTGAGGAAGAGGCCACCTCAAAGAAGAAAGTTCTGAAAAAGGAATATGGCACAGCTGCTGCCACTAAGCCAGGAATGAAGACAAAGGTTCCTGCCAAGAGAGTTCCTATGTCAAAGGCCAGAACATCCACTCAAGAAACTTTGGGATCTGCACCCAAAAAACAAGTTGTGGCAGAGAAAAAAAGGAAAGAAAGGGTCAAGAAGACCATGGCCAGAGTAATTGGGAAGCCCTCAATGATGGAAGATGAAGAGGAAGAGGTTGCTGCACTAGCACCTAAAGCTCAAAAGCTTATGGAAGATACTATAAGATCAGGGGCTGCTCCATCTAAGCCCAAAGAAGCTCCCAAGGCAGCTGCTCCAAAACCCAAAACTGTACCCAAGAGGAGTACAAGGAATATTCCAGCTGCAGAGAAGAATAAGGCCCTAGTGCCTGAAGTTGCTATAGAAGAAGAAGATGATGAGTCACGTGTCTTGAGGAAGTTGAAGCCCAAAATTCCAGATCACAATGATGCTCATCCAGTAGCTGAGGACATGAAGCTCAGGAAGGATGCAAGACTCAGACAGTGGAGATTGACTGATCCCTATGCAGTCAGGAGAAGAACTGCTGTGGACTACAGGTTCCATACAAAGGAACACCAGGACTTCTATGAGACAGCGTTTCTTGACAAGAAGCCTATAGTCTGTGATATGAGATGGGTGGACTGGGAGTACATCAGGGAAAGTGAAGAACACTATCCTGGAGTCTATGATAGTTTCAAGTCTTGTGGAGTAGAGGACTTTGTTGGGCAGAAGCTCACAAAGTGGAATGATAAGCTTATTATGCAGTTCTACTCCACAGCTCATTTCTACCCAGATGGAAGGATTGTCTGGATGTCTAAAGGTACTAGGTACCAATCAACAGTTGAAGAATGGGCAAAATTGATCAATGCTCCTGAGGAGAATGAAGATGACTTGGATGTCTATGCCAAGAAGAAGAAGGATCACAACACCATGGCACATATGTACAGAGAGATCCCAGATGCTGCTCTTGAGACACACAAATTTGGATCAGTACATTACCTTCTGTCAGGTTTGCCAACAATCAACTGGATCCTCAGGCACACTCTATTGCCAAAGTCAGGTGATCACAAGATGATCAGAGGCCATGCAATTAACCTGCTTCACATATTTGATGTGCCTCAAAAGTTCAAAGTCATGAGCCTAATTGTGGAAACTATAAAGAGAACAGCTGCAGATCAGAAGAGAAGTTGTGGGTATGCCCCACAGATCCAGGAGCTAATCAACTCCAAGATGGGCACTGGCACATATCTCTTGGACAAGGAACATATGCCCATCTACCCAGATTTTAAGGACAACACTGTGGTGATGTATGAGAATGAACCATCTTCTGTGCAAGCACAAGCAAAGAGGGAGAAGGCAAGGACTGAAAAGGCTACAAAGATGCCAACCATTGATGAGGCATCTCAGTATCTTCTGAAGAGCAAGCAAGATCAGCTTGGCTACTTGATTGCCTCCACTCTGAGGATTGAGAAGGGATTGGCCACCCTGACTCAAAACCAGGAGAGCTTGGAGAGGACCATGGAGCAGAAGTTCTATGATTTAGATGTGAAGGTCACTGAGATACAGTCAGTTGTTGAGCAACTTTAGGATGAAGTGTAGGAGAAGAAGGGCAAGTCTACCACTGATGCTTTTGCTAGAGTTCCCAGATGACAGAGATCTGCTGTAGTGTCAGTTACAGACACCAGAGCAACTTCATCTGCACCAGCTACAGCTTCAGTGCCACCAGCTCCAGCACCCACTCCACCAGCTCCATCTACATCAACTGATGCCTTCGTCCTTGGAGTTTTATCTACACCACCACCTGAAGACCAAGCCTGAGAGTCGATCTAGCACTATGCATTTTTATGAACTTTTTGGTAACTTGTTGCCAAAGGGGGAGAAAATGCATAGATCATAGGCTTCGAGAGAGAGTGTTGCTCTTTGTTCTCTCTTGTTTTTTTGGTGGTTGAACTTTGTTATTTGCTTGTTTGAGATACTTTATACTTTTTGTGATACTTGGATGATCATGTGTTTGATCATATGCTACCTTAATGCTTGTTGGATGACATTATCCTTTTATATCCCCATATGATCATTCACTTTGCTTGGTGATGAGTGCATGTATTTAATTATTATCATTTTGAGCACTCCACCAAGATGTATGTGACATGGAAGAGTAACCCATGATCCTAACTCATTGTGCATTTGCAGTCCAAAGCAAATCTTAAACTATGCACAAATTTAGGGCGAGCACTTGCTTTTCACATACTTCTCAAAGCGACAATGTTTTTCATTCTTATTATCATTTGTCGAAGCTTTGATCTATATGTTGTCATCAATTACCAAAAAGGGGGAGATTGAAAGTGCAACTATCCCTAGGTGGTTTTGGTAATTCCTAACAACATATAGCTCATTGAGCTAATGCTATTTCAAGATTAATATTTCAGGAAAGCTCAATGATTGGCATGGCATGGATGAGAAAAGTGGACCCCTCAAAATGCTAAGGGCAAAAGGATTGGCTCAAGCTCAAAGTTCAAGACTCTACATTTTCTATTTTAGTGATCCAAGATCACATTGAGTCTATAGAAAAGGCCAATACTATCAAGGAGGGATGAGGTGTTGCTTAATGAGGCTCTTGCTCAAAATGCTTAGTGATATGCTCCAAAGCCCTCAACTACTTTCTCACATCCACATATGACCTAAACCAAAAGTCAAACTCGGCCCCACCGATTCTTTCTATCCGGCACCACCAAGTTCAGATGTCATAGCCATTGCCACAAACCCTAGGCAAATCGGTCTCACCGATAGGGATCTCGGTCTCACCGAGATGGGATTGTAATCTCTCTGTTTCCCTTCGTAATGTTTCGGTCCCACCGAGATGAGCGATCGGTCCCACCGAGATTGCAATGTAAACTCTCTGTTTCCCTTTCGTAACATTTCGGTCTCACCGAAATGAGCGAATCGGTCCCACCGAGTTTACCTGACCAACTCTCTGGTTAGCTTATTACCAAAATTGGTCTCACCGAGTTTGTGTAACCGGTCTCACCGAGATTACGTTATGCCCTAACCCTAACCATATCGGTCCTACCGAGTTGCATATCGGTCCCACCGAAAATCCTAACGGTCACTAGATTTGCTAAATCGGTCCGACCGAGTTTACCAATTAGGTTCCACCGAGATTGGCAAGTTGTGTGTAACGGTTAAATTTTGTGTGGAGACTATATATACCCCTCCACCTCCTCTTCATTCGTGGAGAGAGCCATCAGAACGAACCTACACTTCCAACTTACCTTTTCTGAGAGAGAACCACCTACACTTGTGTTGAGGCCAAGATATTCCATTCTTACCATATGAATCTTGATCTCGAGCCTTCCCCAAGTTGCTTTCCACTCAAATCTTCTTTCCACCAAATCCATATCCTGTGAGAGAGAGTTGAGTGTTGGGGAGACTATCATTTGAAGCACAAGAGCAAGGAGTTCATCATCAACACACCATTTGTTACTTCTTGGAGAGTGGTGTCTCCTAGATTGGCTAGGTGTCACTTGGGAGCCTCCGGCAAGATTGTGGAGTTGAACCAAGGAGTTTGTAAGGGCAAGGAGATCGCCTACTTCGTGAAGATCTACCGCTAGTGAGGCAAGTCCTTTGTGGGCGACAGCCATGGTGGGATAGACAAGGTTGCTTCTTCGTGGACCCTTCGTGGGTGGAGCCCTACATGGACTCGCGCAGCCGTTACCCTTCATGGGTTGAAGTCTCCATCAACGTGGATGTACGATAGCACCACCTATCGGAACCACGACAAAAACATATGTGTCTCCTATTGCGTTTGAATCCTCCAAACCCTTCCCTTTACATTCTTGCAAGTTGCATGCTTTACTTTCCGCTGCTCATATACTCTTTACATGCTTGCTTGAATTGTGTTAAGATTGCTTGACTTTTCCAAAGTTGCTAAAATCTGCCAAGAACTAAAATTGGGAAAAGGATAAGTTTTATTTGGTCAAGTAGTCTAATCACCCCCCCTTTAGACATACTTTCGATCCTACACATGGTGATGCATAGCAACCTGAGGGGAGAGTGTCGTCCATGTACCCTCGTAGACCGTAAGCGGAAGCGTTATGAGAACGCGGTTGATGTAGTCGTGCGTCTTCATGATCCGACCGATCCAAGTACCGAACGTACGGCACCTCCGAGTTCAGCACACGTTCAGCTCGGTGACGTCCCACGAACTCCGATCTAGCAGAGCTTCGAGGGAGAGTTCTGTCAGCACGACGGCGTGATGACGGTGATGATGCTACCAACGCAGGGCTTCGCCTAAGCACCGCTACGATATGACCGAGGTGGATTATGGTGGAGGGGGCACCGCACACAGCTAAAAGATCAACTGATCAACTTGTGTGTCTATGGGGTGCCCCTGGCCATGTATATAAAGGAGCAAGGGGAGGGGGCGGCGGCCTCATAGGGTGCGCCCCAAGGGGGGAATCCTACTCCTACTAGGAGTAGGTTCCCCCTTTCCTAGTCCAACTAGGAGGGGAAGGAAAGAGGAGGAGAGGAGAAGGAAAGAGGGGGCCGGCCCCCAAAGCCCTAAACCAATTCGGTTTGGGCCTAGGGGGCGCACCCCACACTTCCTTGCTGCCCTCTATTTCCACTAAAGCTCACGAAGGCCCATTGACCCTCCCAGTGAATTCCCGTAACTCTCTGGTACTCTGGAAAATACCCGAATCACTCAGAACCTTTCTGATGTCCGAATATAGTCGTCCAATATATCAATCTTTACATCTCGACCATTTTGAGACTCCTCGTCATGTCCCCG
The DNA here is from genome assembly GCF_003073215.2 of Triticum urartu. NCBI lineage: Eukaryota > Viridiplantae > Streptophyta > Magnoliopsida > Poales > Poaceae > Triticum > Triticum urartu. The sequence continues at coordinate 422,103,367 of NC_053027.1, forward strand.
ATCTCATTCGGGACTCTGAACTACCTTCGGTACATCAAAACACATAAACTCATAATACCGATCGTCACCGAACATTAAGCGTGCGGACCCTATGGGTTCGAGAACTATGTAGACATGACCGAGACTCATCTCCGGTCAATAACCAATAGCGGAACCTGGATGCTCATATTGATTCCTACATATTCTACGAAGATCTTTATCGGTCAAACCGCATAACAACATACGTTGTTCCCTTTGTCATCGGTATGTTACTTGCCCGAGATTCGATCGTCGGCATCCTCATACCTAGTTCAATCTCGTTGCCAGCAAGTCTCTTTACTCGTTCCGTAATGCATCATCCTAATCTTGATGACAAAGGCTTATAGTGATGTGCATTACCGAGAGGGCCCAGAGATACCTCTCCGACAATCGGAGTGACAAATCCTAATCTTGATCCATGCCAACTCAACAAACACCATCGGAGACACCTGTAGAGCACCTTTATAATCACCCAGTTACGTTGTGACGTTTGATAGCACACAAAGTGTTCCTACGGTATTCGGGAGTTGCATGATCTCATAGTCATATGAACATGTATAGTTATGGAGAAAGCAATAGCAACAAACTAAACGATCATCATGCTAAGCTAACGGACGAGTCAAGTCAATCACATCATTCTCTAATGATGTGATCCCGTTAATCAAATGACAACTCATGTCTATGGTTAGGAAACATAACCATCATTGATTCAACGAGCTAGTCAAGTAGAGGCAAACTAGTGACACTCTGTTTGTCTATGTATTCACACATGTACTAAGTTTCCGGTTAATACAATTCTAGCATGAATAATAAACATTTATCATGATATAAGGAAATATAAATAACAACTTTATTATTGCCTGTAGGGCATATTTCCTTCAGGAATAACACGGAAGAAGATGTCAAAGTCGTCACACGAATAGCCAACCAATAGTTCTCATCAAAAGATACACCAACTGCCAAGATATGAAGAGAACCAGCATATCTAGGGTCACAAGCTCTCACAGGCCCTTCGTTAATTGGTGTCAGATCGAACGTTGTTGAGGTAGGGAGACACCTTATTCCAATACACCATCGCCGCGCCACCTTGTCGATGTCACTAGGGCACAAAGACATAAGGAAAAGAAAACAAGACAGGTGGATCCCCACTCCTCCTGTCACCGTCGAGGCCGCCAGATGGGAAAGAGGAGCAAGACTGTGGCAATGGCGTGTAGGAATGTTGTGGTGGCTAGGGTAGGATTCATGGCAAGGTGAAATCTGAACGAGTATCATTTACATGCTTAGCTGTACTCGGTGCATTAACAAGTAAACACAAGATATATACTTGTGAAGGTCATATACTAAGAGAAATATCAAGTTATGTGAAAAATGTACAAGCACAAAGTACATACTATGTATTCACGTCAACTTAATAGTCACACCCGATTAAAGTTATAATCACAAGAAATATCAATAATAGGGAAAATCTTCCAGGTTGTAATACTGTAAAACCACACACCATCATCTCTAGACAGCTCAAGTACTAAAACATCTCAAATAAACACAACACATTGCAAATATAGTTCAGGGAGGCACAACTATGGAAATTCAACGCATCTTTGGTCACTAGCACACTTTTCGGTTGTTTAGGCAGCAGGTAGAAACTTCATGCAAATTGGTGGTTTAATCTTGGCAAGAGCAAGTATTGAAGCAGGAAACGTCCATATGCCATCCCCACATATCAAAGCGGATGCAACTGCGGGCACCATGAAGCCAGCCTCCTTCTTGTTTATCTTGGTCCATGCAAAAACTATCAAACTCCCGAGGCACATATCAATAGCAAAGCTCCCACCTACAAGGAATGGAACTGCCATTGCCATTGGTAGGGGCACATACTTCGCATACTTGTGTGGCATGACATCTCTTGCTATACTGAAAACTGCCGCAAATGCGAAAAATCCGCCAGATATTGCAAGGCAATACTTCGGTAACACTGAGAAGCCCTCCACACCAAGTATTGCCATATTGCGGTATATGAGTGCATAAGGTGCCTTCCAAGTACCATATGGGTTACCAATATCAAATGCCTTGTAGAAGAGCATGAACGTGAGGGGGGCGATAATGCAACCCATGGCTGTTCCAATAACTTGTGCAATCATCATCGATTTTGGTGATGTTTGAGTGAGATAACCCGTCTTGAAGTCTTGCATCAAATCGGCAGAGATAAGCACCAGCTGCTTGACTAGGGTGCCAGCAACAAGGCCTGCAATGACACCATTATCCTTGCCGGCCCATCCCGCAAAGACAAAGAGAGCGATCTTGCCATAGTTATATCCCATGTTGATGTCGGTAAGCCCCGTACCATAGGAATTGGCGAATCCAAGCATGGGGGCAACGACATAGGCTATAACAACATAATACCACTTCACTTGTTTGAACATTACTGGTATGGTAACCACTGCAAGAATGCTAAACAATGCATAACCGGTGTATGCCATCCAAGAGGGGATCTGGCCTCTCTTAAAGATCTCCTGGCGTTGAAACTCCTCAAGTGAGACTGTATCGTCCACATTTTTTGCTGCAATTCATTCGCTCAACATTAGAAAAAAAAAACTCATTTCTTGATTGGTGGTGCACTGAATTTTATGTTGTCATTTGTTCTTACCTTTGTTGTCAACCTGCTTGCGACTAAATTGTTGATACATGCTCATAGCAGTGATGCCAACAATTTTTATGAAGTGGTACATGCCATCCCCCATGATGAGAGCTATGCATATGAAGGCCTAGGTGATGACGAAATCATGGTCAGTGACATACAAGTTTTCATTACGGCATGCTATTAATTTATGTGATTGTAACTAAGGAAAAAGAGAGTTGTGGTAGATACCTTGTAACCGTACAAACTTTTCATGCTGCTTTCTGGTGCTTTTGCAGGGTACCAATCCCCCTTGTGTTTACTAATGAGTGGCCACATTATTCCCCATGAGATAATTGCACCAAGGAGGGTAGAGATATTTACTATATGTGGGCAAATCATCCCGGCACCAACGTATGTCATGCTGAAGTCAAAGTAGAATCTGAAACACAAATATTAAGCTGGGAGTTAACGGATCACATGCCAGAAATTATGACGACCCACAACGAGAAACAAGTCAAAAAAATTACGTCTGCTTCCAAGCCTTCAAACCGAAAGTAGGGAACTGAACAAATCCACAAGCATCGCCTCCGGTGTAGAACCATTGGAAGAAACTCCATAGAAAGCTACCCCCAAAGTATTTCAGGAATCCACGGATTTGCTTCCTGTCATGCGTAGAAGGTAGGATTAATTCATAAAGGTCAAGAACTCACTACGACTTGCTTGTTTTAATGACTGAAAGGACAATGCAACGAGCATAACTAAGTCACAATGTACATACCTTGAATTCTTGTCCCCTACATCGGTATGAAACCCATTTATAAGAATAGCAGTTGCAGTCCCACTTGGGTAAACTAATTTGTAGTCAACGACCAATACCTGAACACATTATGTCAAATCATTGAGTGGTCAAACAGATGAAAACCGGGTTTCACTGCTTGTAGTCAGTTGTTAGAGGTGCTCTACATATGTGGATGTAATTTTTATTATTTTTGGTGTTCGTTGTACTGCCATGATTGAAGATGAATCGAAATTTTTCTCAAAAATAAAAGAAAGAAATGAAATGAAAACCAGGCTCGCAATTGTCTAACGTGTAACCGATTGTGTTATCTTCTTAAATTTGTATCCGTTCTAAACTTAAAATACAACCGTGCATATATATCCGGTGTGGATGAGCTAATTTAATGTACTAACGTGCTAGTATATCGTAACACAGTGCACACAAAAGGTTGGGAAAACGGAAGAGAAGAAAGAGAGACCTGTCTGAGGGGAATCAAGGTGAGGAGGCCCCCGAAGCTGCAAGCGAGGAGGAATCCCGTCATCCAGCCTATCCCTGGCTCCTTCCAGCTTCCCGGCACGTTGCCCGGCGAGTCTCCGGCCAGCTCGTACGTCTTCTTGTTCAGGCCCAGCAAGGTTGACCCGAACCCACCTGCAGCGCGCCAGTCACAAACACCAATCAATGAAGAACTATACTACATAGACTGGCGTCATGGCCTCCACGGCCAGGAGTGATGCGGTGCTTACCGGCGAAGGCGATGGTGTAGCAGGCCACACCGCAGGTCTGGACGATAGTGTTCTCCTGCCGCGTGAAGGGGCGGGACACGATGCCGAAGCGGTCCAGCAGGCGCGTCCACCCGCGGAGCGCCAGGAAGGAGAGCAGCGCGGCGGAGACGTTCAGCGTGGGCACCAGCCCGGTGGTGAGCGCGATCTTCATGACGATGACGGTGTAGATGAACCCGATGAGCAGCGCCGCCACCATGCCCCGCACCGTCAGCTCGTCCTGCCACCGCGGCATGGCCTCGAACTGCCACTCGCGCGTCGACGCCAGCGCGGGGTCCGACTCCCTGTCGCCCTCCAGGGCCTCGTCCTTGTCGATCTCCGGCGCGATCTTGGTGCGGTCCGGCGCGATGACGTCCATGGCGACTCCGCTCCTTGCCTCCGCAGCTGCTGCCACCGGAGCATGAAACCAAGTTAAGCAAGAATGAAAATAAATCCTTCTTCACCAGACCAAATTCTGCCCAGCAATTTCGAGCAAGAACTAGCAGGGAGCATCGCTCGCCTCAACGGTCAAGGTCGTACGGCTCGACTGATCACTGTACCGTGGAAGAAGAATCACTGGAGGCTGCAGCTTTCCAGGAAGTCGTGCCCCGTTTCCGCCCACGAGGCGAGCTGCAACCGTGTGCTTTTGGGGTGAGATTGTGATGTTAAGCATGGCCGATGCCACGGTTTTTATAGAGAGAATCATTGGGAAAAGTCCACCCGCTTACTTTTCCAAGTATCTGTAGATTATTTATTCATGGTGTAAGCGGATGTTCCTGACCAAGTACTACAGATGATGTAGCTGCGGCCCAGATTTACAGTACCTCGGTGACCCATCCGAAGCTGATCGGCAGTGCTACAGGATGTCATATTCGCGGGTTCCTTTGACTCTGGATCACTGATAAACTAGTAGGAAACTGTCGTGTCAGTGTGTACCAAGACTCCCTTCAAAAAAGAACTGTGTATAAGCTGTCGGACTCAAAGAGAGTTGTTAAAGAAAGTAACAGAGAAGGAAGGAAGACAGCCAGAGGGGGGCTATCAGTGGCGGCACTTTTCGTGCCATCATGCCGTAGGCTTCATTCCGAAAGTAATTAATGGACCACGAATTCCTTGGACATGGAAAATCAAAGTACCTTTAAATATTAAAATTGTTATATGGTTTGTTCATAGGGAGATGATCCTCACCAAAGATAATTTGGCTAAACGAAACTGGAATGGATGTAAGAAGTGTTGTTTTTATGATAAGGATGAAACAATTCAACATCTTTTTATTTCCTGCCCTTTCGCGGCTTTGATTTGGTGCACGGTTCATGTTGCATATAATTTGCCACCATCAACAAGTGTCTCAAATTTGTTTGGAAACTGGTTGGTTGGTATCAACAAAATACTTGAGGGTCATATCCATGTAGGGGTTTGTGCCTTACTTTGGGCAATTTGGAATTACCGAAATGATTGTGTTTTTAACAGGTCTCGCTCTATTAACTTTTTGCAAGTTATCTTCAGAGCCACCACATCGATCCGCATGTGGTCATCACTTCAGCGTGGTGACGCTAGGGGGCTCATGGCCTTTGGGTGCAACCGTCTGAAGGTGGTTTCACAGGCGTTACTCAACCGGTTTGGCTGGCATGTCACTAATAGATTATGTGGTTAAGTCATGTAATCTTTCGTTTTGTACCCATCATTTGTGGTGTTTTTTTGCCGTTTTGGTTGATACTACTGTGTTTTTAACATGTCTCGCTCTATTAACTTTTTGCAGGTTATCTTCAGAGCCACCGCATCGATCCATATGTGGTCATCACTTCAGCGTGGTGACGCTGGGGGGCTCATGGCCTTTGGGTGCAACCGTCTGAAAATGGTTTCACAGGCGTTATTCAACCGGTTTGGCTGGCATGTCACTAATAGATTATGTGGTTAAGTCATGTAATCTTTCGTTTTGTACCGACCATTTGTGGTTTTTTGTTGTTGTTGTTTTGGTTGATACTATGTATGTTTTAGATCAATAGGTTGAAAGGAAAAAAACGACTTTCTTGGACATGGAGCTAATGACATGTATTAGGGAAAATCACCTATTGATCATGCTAGGATATCAGACGTGCCGGTGCGTCAGATCCATATAAAAGAACTGAAGAACGTATTGTGTTCATGCAAAAAAGGGACTATTTGGGGCTAAAAACAAGGACTATTCTTTTAAGCATACAAATTTTAAAAAAACTAGTGTTTGTGTGACTTCGTTTAATTAGCTGAAGAAACCAGCTCTCTCGAAGCAACCGAAAGTTGTACTTGCATCCGAATTGTAACTGAGCTTGGTTTGCATTCCTAAATTTTGACATGTCTCGAAATACTAGAACTTTTTTCGATGAGATTTAGTTGACACTTAACGTCGACATCGAGATGATACAGCCATAAAAAGTTCACACCCAACTAGTTGTCAAAGAGAATAGTGTGACGAATAAAAGAACAGTAGATTTTAGCAAGTCAACGAGAGAAAACAATGTTCATTTATGCAGCTTGGAATTGGTACTGTATTTCCCTGTACAAGATACAGCACAACAATACGCCTGCTTCATGCCGCTTTTTGTGCCTTACCTATGCGATGACAATTTTGGCACGTACAATATGTTGTGCTCCAGTTGACCCTGGCTAAAAGAAATACAATGTCCTTCAGTTTAAGCAGCAAGGGCATATCAAAAACACAAGTTTAGGCACCAAGCACTAAGCAGGAGTTGCGAAAGAGTAAGAAAAGTAGTGGTGGTGTGTGAGCAATAATCTTGCCGCAGGGTGCAAAGGGAACACGAGATTCGGTCAAAGAAAAGAAGCGGCTGCCAATGATCCATATTCGGGCAATCTAGAAAATCCAGAATATTTGATTAGCCGAATAACCCGAGCCTGCCGACTTCGCTAGGATTCCTATTTACAAGGACCTCCCTCCTCTATCGAGTTGGTAGGTTCGTCTCACTTTCTTCCTCGGTTTTTTTCTCCCCACGTCCTCCTCTCACCTTTGGTTTTATATTGATTCTTTCAGTAACCCCAACCAATGCTGCACAAAATAAAAATGATTCGAATATGGCGTTGACGTTCAGTCTGGATAGCTCCCAGATCAAATGAATCGTTCCCTCAAAACGACCGATTGAACAAAAATTCCTGGTCGCAAATTCTGCTAGTCCATCTCGAGAAAAAAAAACTTCTGCTAGTCCATCTGGCACAAACCCAATTGCCCAAACCGAAAAAGGTCAATCACAACCTAGTTGCCTGCTGTTGCACTAAAAAAATCCAAAAACCAAAAGAAGGGAAAACACAGAAAAACCTTGCAAAACAGAAACAAAATGATTTGCCATGATATGCAAACTGAATTTGCCTATTATCTAAAAAGCATATATACCATAAAACTGCCATCATCATGTTAACAAAGGATTAAACAAAAATAATGATACGGTGTACAAAAAAATAAATTACAATGGTTTCCTTTAACAATTTTTGCATGTCCAGATAAATAATTAAAATTGACCATGCTACCAATTTTTTTGCCATGGTACCAAAATTAAATTTTCCATGGCCAAAATATATAGGACAATTTGCCATAATAAAAAAAAACAATTTGCCATGGTCACGCAAAAAAAGAAAATTACCATGGATTGTTCAATAAATTTGTCATGAATTGTTCAAAACATAATAAAAAAGAAAACATTGCCATGGGTTGGTCAATAAATTTGTGGTGGTAAAAAATGTGAATGGTTCAAAAAGTAAAAATTGCCATGGTGCAAAAAAATAATTGCCATGGTTCATAAAGTATATCTACCAACGTCCGTAAGTTATATTTGCCATGGTGCAAAAAAGTAATTTGCCAAGATCCAATTCTTTTTACATGGTCCAAAGAAAACCATGGTTAATTTCATTGCCATGGTACACTAGCTTGCCGTTGCAATTCCACTAGTTGCCATGAGGGCATTAAAAAGTGTTTTGAAAAGACCTAAAGTTGCCATCTTGGAAAACAAAAAATGGTTTTAATTTGCCATGTGACCATGAGAAGAAAAAGTGATGGTAAAATTAGTTTAAAAGGTGTGTTGGTTATATGGCAACATTTTTTTTACTTTTTGCCATGGCAAAAAGTTTAACAATTTTGCCATAGTAAAAAGGTATTTTGTGACATGGCAAATTTTGTACTGGTGACATGGCGAAAGCTATGAACACTTTTGCCATGGATTTTTTTTATAAACATATAAAAGTTGGCATGGTATGGTTGAATTATTTATCATGTTGTATGACATCCTAGATATGCTTGTTCAATTTGTTGGCAACCTTGTAAATCTAGATTTGCCAAGCATGTGGGAATTTAGGAGTACAAAGGCTACAAAGTGATATGAATTTTTTAATGAAATTTGATCTGTGCGTTATGAAGAAAGCATTAAGATACTTTTCTTGGGAGAAACTGTTCTATACAAAATGACATGGCAAATTTTGATCTAAAAAAGGTCATGTCAAGTTTCTCTAATGGCAAAAGGGATAAGAAAAAAAATTATCTACCAAGTGAGATGGAAATTTTTGCTCTAAAAAGGTGATGGCAAAATGGAAAAGAAAATTTTATAAAGAAATTGTTCTGTACCAACTGACATGGTAATTCTTTTATCTAAAAAAGGTCATAGCAAAATGGAATTTAAGGAAAATTGTGTAAACCTTGTTGTTTGTGACTAAATTAACAAAAGTAGCCATCCTGATGTATTGGCCCATGGAAAAACACAAATTAAAAAAGGCCAAGTATGTGCAAAAGCAAGATTGCGCATGAGCATATCAGCTATAATATCTACAATCGCCAAGCACTCTACAATGACCTATAGTATCTTTAAATTGTCAACCACTCCGCAAAAGCACAACTAACAATGATTTGCATATAAAAAAGCATTACAAAATGGACACAAAATTCAGTGGCACAAAATCAAAGCCTTGGGTGACAAAAAATGAGTTAAAATGGTTAGGTTGCCTACCAATCCCCATATTTACCTAGAAAAATTGGCAAAAAAACCTCATAGTAGATAGTGGCAGAGCCACTACCTAGTGTGCGAAGTCGAGGTGAAGCTCGTCGAGCTCATGGAGTTGGGATCCTGGTCATCCTCCTCATCCAAGGAGACGGGCGCCTATTGCATAAAATTAGGAAAATAGCTTCAGCAAATCTGAGATAGGTTGTGAGGCATGAATGCCAATAGACCAAGGCAGAAGAGAGGGAAGTGAGAGAAAGGGTTGGAATTACCAGAACCATAGGAAGAACACCCACATTAAACCCATCAAGAGACGCTAGAATGGTGGCCAACCAGCCACGCCATGTGGCGCATGCTGGTTAGTTACGGTGAGAAATGCTTTTTTAGAGTTTTTTTAAATGGTAGGAAGACTTTTTTCAAGAAAAGTTTTTGTAGGCTTTTTCTTTTTTCTTTTAAGATGGTTGTGATGTCCACATGATGCGAGAATATTTTTTTTTAATTTTGACATGATAGTGAGGTGCGCATAGCTTCCTCGCAAGCGGCTCGCAATGGCAGGCTCCAACCACTAGTGACCACCAAGCGCAAGAGCAACATCTGGGAGTAACCGCACCGGTAACGAAAGAGATGTGGCTACGATATGTCTCAAATGCATCTATAATTTTGATTATTTCATGCCATGTTTATATCATTTTGACATAGTTTTGACATCAATTTATATTACTTTTCTGGACCTACCTATTAATTCAGTGCATGGTGCCAGATGTTATTTTCTTGCATATTATTGAATTTTCAGGAAAACAACAATTTTATCGGAACAAAAATTTCAGAAAAAAAACAACACAAGTTTTTCAGTCTAAAAGCTTCCGATGGCAACCGACGTAGGCCGAGGGGCACCCTGAGTAAAAAATGTTACACTCACGAGGGATAGATACCGGGGTCTCCCAGTTTCTTCGATGCAGGCTAGCCACTGTGCCAACTTCATCTTCGTATAGATTAGGTAGGGCGCGACGTACTATTAGGAAAACTAGCCGGTTTTCATACAGGTTCATTTCTTTTCCTATTTTTACTGGGTTTCTTTTTTTCTTTTTTTTCTTCATTTCTACTCGGTTTCTCCGCCCCCCCCCCCTTTCTTTTCTTTTTTGCTTGTTTTTATTTTTTTTCTCCAATTTTTTTGTTATTCTTTTGTTTTTTCTTCTTTGGGGTTTTTCATTTGTTTCTTTACTTTTTTCTTTGGTTTTCATTTTTTTTGTTTTTTCTTTGTTTCTTTTTTTTTCATTCTACATTCCGATACACATGTCAACATTTTTTTTAAATACTTGTTCACCAATTTTTAAATAATTGTTCAATATTTTTTGAAATAGTTGTGTGATATTTTTTAAAATACTTGTTCAACATTTCCCAAATACTTGGTCAACATCTTTATATACATGATCAAGATATTCTCAAATGATTATTCAACAATTTTCAAAAGCCTTGTTCAACATTTTTTAAATACTAGTTCAAAATTTGAAAATACTTGTCTAATATTTTTCAAATACGTGTCTAACATTTTTGTATACATGATCTACATTTTTTCAAATACTTGTTCAACATTTTTCAAGTACTTGTTCAAAAAAATTTAAATACTTGTTCAGCATTTTTGAAATATTTTTTTGAAGAGTGTTTCTGTAACATATACTCCCTCCGTCCCAAAATATAAGAACGTTTTTAACACTACATTAATGTCAAAAGCGTTCTTACATTATGGGACGGAGGGAGTACATTATAATATTTTAAGGTATAAACAAAAGTACAAAAATAAAAATAAAAGAGAAAAGAAAAAATGTAAAACAAAGACAAGAAAAATAGGCTGTGGCCTCCTGCGTTCGTGGGCTGTCCCAGCTTGCTCGCCCCTTTAGCGAGTCCGAAGCCAGACTCACTGAAGGCGAGATATAGGCACGCCCCAATAGGAGTTGAGAGCAACTAATTGAGGAGCATTCATTGGAAGCCTTACCAAGGGTTACTTGGGGTGAGCTGAGAGCGTGCCACAGTCGTCGCCACATGTCACGCTCTGAATGTTCGATCCGAATTTTGTTTCTATTCTATTTTATTTTTCTGCACGCGTTTTGGCTTTTTAGATGGGTTTTCCCTAGTTTTTTCGGCTTTACGGTTTTCCGCCCGTCTTTCTTACCTTTTGGATAAAAAAAATTGTAATTTTTTCTTTTGTCTAAAGAAACACATTTTTCTTTTTTCCTTCCGTGAGAGGCATGTCCGTGCCTCTCGAAAACGAAAAAAATGCATATTTTTACTTTCGCGAGAGGCACGGTTTTGCTTTCGCATGTTTTATTTATTTTTTTCTTTCGCAAGAGGCACGATTTTTCTTCCGCGAGAGGCACATATTTTCTTCCACAAGAGGCATGGCCATACCTCTCGAAAATAAATAAAAAACACACGTCTTTTCTCTTCCGCGAGAGGCATGGTCCGGTTGTTTCTGAAAAAAGTTCGTCAAAACTTATCAACATGTGATTTAATTTTGAAGATCTCGACCCGAGGAAAGGAACTTCTTGGGCCCAAAGCGTGCCCATTTTCTTCTCAAGCGTGCCCATTTAAGTGCCTACTTGCCCACAGCGGGCTGACGGTGCGCGCGCGCCCGACGTTCGCGCCTTCCCCTCCTTGCTACCTCAAACCGGAATCACCAACAGAATCACCATATGCATCCACCGCCCAGCGATCGATGGGTGACGCCCCCTCCCTCCCATGGAAATTCCGGAGACTAATCATATCACCTCCCTTCGTTCGTCAGTTCAAATCTATTGCGTCGAAGGACGGGGAACCAGGGCGAGAGATCGGGCGCCATGGACGGTCTCGTGAATGGCTTGTCTGGCGCCACGCACGGCGGGGCTGAGGACGCCGCGTCTAGGGCGGCCAACCGTGCCGCTGCCGCTCCAGGGGAAGGGGACTGCCAGGAGAGAGCCCGGCCGACGTGGGCCGAGGTGCTCGCGTGCTGTTTGATAGAATGGCTATGTAGGCTGTAAGGAAAGAGAGTTCGGTTGTGGGGTCGTCTGATTGGAAAAAGTTCTGATAGTTTGAACTGAAAGTTGACTACCGTTTGGAAAATCTGATTGGAAGGAATGGCAGTCGTACCTATATCAGTAAATTATAGTAAGATTCTGTTTCATGGATTCTGATTTCTGAACTTCTATTGACTGTATGAAGAACTCCGAGGAATGGAAGCGATACAAAAGACCACCTTCTGAACAAGAATACTCTGAGGATGTCAGTCAGCTCCGCCATGGTCTAAATGTAGAGCCTAGCAGGGAGGAGCTCAATCATTTGCCAAAGGCATGCTGTCCGCTATGGGAGCTTGACCTGAACCGTCTCCTTCCTGGTAACGACTACACAATCGAATGTGGCCAAGGGAAGAAGGTTTATCAGAAGGGTGACATGGCATCTGAAAACTTGTTCAGCTGGCTGAAGGATGACGTACTGCGGAGGCCTACATACTGTCGCTTTTGTGCACTTGTGGACAACTACAACCCACGCCAAGGATACAAGGAATTAGTCACTCAGCAGGACAAGAATGAAGAAGCTGCTTTTATTGAGGAGATTGCTAGAAGTGCACCAATCAAATACTTACACCGGTATCTGGTGCTGAAGGGAATCACGTCTCAGGACCAGAAGGACTTCAAGAAAATGCTGGCATCCCTGTGGTTTAATTTGTATGGAAGGGGTGATGCTCTGGTAGCTCTTCTGCCTTTGAGCATGTCTTTGTAGGAGAGATCAAGGGGCGGTGTCGAGGTGAGGATGAGGTCACAGGCTTCCACAACTGGATTCAGGCAAGTTATTGTGTTATTTCAGCAGCATGGTTCCATTATCTGAAAGACATGTTATCATGGTGCTGTGTGACTAATATGCAGTTTTACCTGGAAGAATCCAAAGGCAATGTGGATTACCAAGGGTACATATTTCCAAAGAAATGCGGGGACCTGGTGAGTCTATGATCTGAACATACATGGCACATGTTTATATCGCAACTCGTATGGGTCTTAAAAGGTCTTATGCTGAATTGCTTGTCTGCAGCCAGACTCTGAGACACAGCTGCTCACCATTCAGTTTGAGTGGCATGGCTTGCTGAAATCTGTACCCAGCACATTGGTTGGTCAGTCCTGAGTTTGAGATTGCACTCTACACGCTCTGCTTCTTGGGTATTTTGGTTTGGCACTTCTGTCAAAGAGTGCATACTTACTTTGGCATAATAGTTCAAAATAACATCACATAAGGTTTTGTTTTATGCTATCAAGAATGGGAAGCATGAAATGAACTTGTACAAGTAGGAACTCAAGGCGCTTGTTCGTCAACCTTTAGGTTAATTTCTTGTCAAAAGTGAAGAATTGACAAACCTGTATGTTGAAGGAGGAGGTATATAAATAATATCTCTTTCACATCTTGACATGTTGAAAATAGCAGTCAATAATATAACGCAAAATTATATTTCATACCTAAGGTACCATCTGCAAAGTGCCATTTACCGATATCAGACCTCAAATATATGGCTAGCAACTGCAGAAACAAGACGCCACCATTTTCAATGTCCACTTTACAAGGTTGGATACACGGTAAAACATAGAAAACAGACTCATTTCATACCTACATTGGTACTGTATAAACAACCCTTCACATCAGGAACTCTCAAAGTCTCAAGTTCCAAATATGCAACTCAACCTAAAGAACTACGTATGAAGACAAGTACACAAAACATTAGATCTTCTAAAGGTTGTACACTGATAAGGAGGAAAAATCACCATTAGTGGATTTTTCTTCATAGACGCATCACAATGTACACGGAGTCTAGGACATTAATTGTTACAGAAGATCACGTTGGAGTTGGAGCAGCGGCAGCCTTCATGAACATGAATCTCCTCCTTGCGATGCTGTTTCCATTTTCACCTAGAGCAGCAAGGTGAAGCATCCGCCGCCTTGCTGAAGCCACGGCAATATCGTCTGCTGTTGGCTTACCCTGGACATCATGAGGTGGCGAGTTGCCCCCTGATGTGACACTTTCGCCATCCAACTGCTTGAGCTGCATCACTTGCTTTAGGCTGTCAGCCACCTGTCTCATGGTTGGACGGTCCCTTGAGCGCTTTGCAAGGCAGGTGTTGGCCAACTTAGCAATTTCTCTAGTTCCCTGCCTAGAGTAACGGCCTTCGAGTCTTGTATCTATAATCTTGCTGAACTGCTTACTTCCGGCAGGATACTGCTTTACCCATTCCAGCAGTTTCTGCTCATTCTTGGGGCGGTTCTTATCCATAGAACGTCGTCCGGTGAGGATCTCATAGAGTACTACTCCAAAGCTCCAAACATCACTCTTGGTGGTGAGATGGCCTGTCGCGACGTAGTCTGGAGCCGCATAACCATAGGTTCCCATAACCTGATTATGATAGAGCAAATTGTTCCCATAAGGAAATATTCTTGAATGGGTGGATGCAGCATGAGGAAACTCCATTATCTTGCTCTGAACTATAATTAACACGTACCGCTGTAGACACATGAGTTTGATCTGCTGATGGCCCTTCCCTTGCTAATCCAAAGTCTGAAAGTTTCGGTCTAAACTCCTCATCCAGCAGAACATTGGAAGCTTTGAAATCACGATATATGATCTAAAAAAATCCATGAAATTTGATCATAAAAATGATGACATTTCTATGCTATTTTCCTAAGCAAAATCAAAACCTGGAAGGTTGGAGATAACACTTATTTTAAAATCCTTCCCTTAACAAACAGGAAATAATATTCATGACATCCATTTTCTCGCAACTATGCGGTTCAATTAGTATGATCACTGCACAACATAGTTCCATCCAGAAATTAATGCTTTAGCACACATGTTTTAACTTGCAAAATTAGTTGAAGCAACATGGAATGAGTACTGTATCCATCCAAGTTATGGTCAGATCGATTAGATTTATTAATATGATGAATTAACTGAATTGCAAATTCCAGCATTTACCGATATGATGTGGTGCTGCACGAATTTATGCATTTTTCACTCCCTGTTATTTGCAAATCAGGTATCGTTTAAGTTCCAAAATATGTTGTAGATAGTCATACAACATTGGCCTCACTCTTGTCCTACAATAATGCAGTATTCTCATTTCTCACACAAAGAATGCTGTGGAAAGTTGGCAAGCTGTACCTGAATCTCCAACCCTTCATGGAGATACATCAAACCCTGAGCAGCACCAAATACTATTTCCAACCTGACGCCCCATGGAAGAACAGGGTATGCTCGATTGAATAGATGATCATCCAGAGTTTTGTTCGTCATGAACTCATAGACAAGCAGCCTCTGAGGACCTCTTTCATTACGGGCAGCACAGTAACCGATGAGCTTGACGAGGTTTGGGTGCTCGACAACCCCTAGAAAATGAACTTCTGCCAGCCATTGCTTATGCCCCTGATCAAGGTTGGTAGTGAGACAAAGGGAACTCAAATACAAGTACTGAATGAATCGTTGACTCCTAGTAGCATCAAATAGTTGGACAATATAATGATACTACTCCTTCCAATCCAAATTAATTGGCACAGGTTTAGTACAACTTTCAAGCAGGTTTAGTACTGAAGTTGCACTAAACCTGCGTCAATTAATTTGGATCGGAGGGAGTACAATGCAATAACACTGAAAGCATCCAACCACGCATATACTTGGCAGAATTCACACTGCACAGATGTTTGATAGTATTCTCATATTGCATATCATCAGAAGGATTGCAGCCTTAGGCCACAGAGATCAATGAACTACTCCAACAACTGAAACAATTGTGCAAACCTTGTCCAATCTTAGGAAGCCAGCACGCGAAGAGCTGCTACTATAGGTCGCAATTGGCAAGTAGTACTAGTAAACTGTAGGGTTATATCCGGGCTAGATCTTACACTGAATCAACCTATGATGACGAAGAACATGACAAGAAAAAACAAGAGAAGAACACCGCCGAATGAAATTCCTAATTTTAACCATGGAAATAGAAATACTACCTGGTGGCCGCTGGTGTTGAGCCTTTTGATGGCCACCACGGTGCCGCCGGCGGGGCCACCGGGCAGGCGGACGACCCCCTTGTAGACGCTCCCGAACCCGCCCTCGCCGATTTTGAGCAGCCGGCTGAAGTCGCTGGTGGCGGCGTGGAGCTCCCGGAGGCCGAACTCGCGCAGGCTGCTCGCGCCCCGCTCCTCGTACAGCTCTGGGATGCTCCGCGCCGACGAGGCCGACCCCGACGACTTGCTCCCGCCGGGCCGCACGGTCGCGCCGGAGTCCTGGGACTGGCTCGTGGCCGCGGCCGACGACGACGCCGTCGAGCAGGTGGCCTCGGAGGTGAACGACGCGCCCGGGCCCCGCACCGGCCTCCCGTGCGGTCTCTTGCCCTTGCCCGCCCTGATCTTGCTCCTGAAGCGGCCGAGGCAACCCATTTCCCCGGAGAACGAAAGCTCTGCTACGATTTCAGCCTCGTGGTGGCCTTGTTTCCTCCATGCGCGTGCGTGCGTGCCTCCACCTCGCTCGGCAGCTCGAACCACGAGGGGAAAGGAGGCACCGCGCGGCACAAAGCCGCCACTGGGAAAGTCAATAAAACCGACGCGGAATGGTTTGACGCGAGAAGAGAGTGGCAGGCTGCATGGCGCCACCAAGGAGAACCCACGATGAATTTCACCAACCTTCCTGGTAGAACTTAAGTTTCGGCTGTTGTTTCTGAACTTGAATTTTGGTTTTACGCTGTGAGGCGGAGGAAGAGAAGAAGCAGAAAACGATGTGTGTGAAGACTACGGGTTACTACTACTACGTGCCTAAGTTTCTGAACGGAGTTACACTAACTAGGCATGGGATGGGTGGTCGTATCAGTCAAACGAAATGGTCTCCGATGGCGACGGGAGAGGAGACGGGTGGGGGTTGCAATTGCAAATCGGAGGGATGGCTTTGACCCCACGTGCTTTTGCTTTTCTATACGTGCCAAACTAGTCATCGTATATCTTCCCTAAAAAAAGAGTACCCCAACTATGGTAGTTAAATAATGTCTGCTGGGAACGATTGGTACTCGCTCCCTCTGTTCCATAATGCAGTGTGTATGGATTAGTCCAACTAAGCAAACTTTAATCAAATTTACAGAGAAAATTATATATATATATATATATATATATATATATATAATGTTAGTATTCATCATTCAGGGTGCAGAATAAGTTATTTTTCACCCGAGGTAATCTTATGATCATTTCATAATTAAATTACGTTTCAAATTCAAATAGTTATATTTCTATTGATTCACTACGTAAAATTTGACATAAAAAAATAAAAATATAGGTCATAAGACAAGAGAATTTACAGTTTATGTGTATTTTAGACTATGTTTTTACGTTTGTAATTTTACATAACATAAAATATTTTTTACGGCAATTATATTTTTTCTTATGGTCGCTTTTTGCGTCGGAAATAAGATAAAACTTACGGAACGCAAATTTATGGTGCATTGATGGTAAATGGGTGAGGAATAGTTATTCTTCACCCCCCTCTATTTTATCATCAATGCACCATAATTTTACGTTCCGTAAGTTTCGTCTTATTTCCGACGCAAAAAGGGACCGTAAGAAAATATATAATTGCCGTAAAAAATATTTTATGTTATGTAAAATTACAAATGTAAAAATATAGTCTAAAATACACATAAAATGTAAATTTTCTTGTCTTATGACCTATATTTTTGTTTTCTTATGTTAAATTTTACGTAGTGAATCAATAGGAATGTAATTATTTGAATTCGAAACGTAATTTAATTATGAAATGATCGTAAGATTACCTCGGGTGGATAACAGTTTATTCTGCACCCTGGGTGATGAATAGTATATATATATATATATATATATATATATGGTGGGTCTATTATAATAACACCTCTTAAGACCTTATTCACATAAACACTATTCTGATCACGGGATCAGAATAATATTCTGATCACAACCTGACCTGCCCCACTAGTAGTACGTTGAACTTCCCTGTGAACTAGGTTGAACTTCCGCCAACATTGCCCAAATGGGGCTTGCGATATACCGTTGAAAAGCTATGGACCCCAATATCATGACCCAACTTAAATTTTTGGCAAAATATAAGCGGATGTCGTGGTTCTAAGTCTGACATCAATGTAGGGGGGTAGGTATGGAGAGGCAAGATCTTAGCTATGGAGTAGTTGTAAGCACACGAGGTTTACGAGTTCAGGCCCTTCTCGGAGGAAGTAATAGCCCTACGTCTCGGAGCCCGGAGGCGGTCGACTGGATTATGCGTGTATGAATTACAGGGGTGCGAACCCTTTACACTAAGGAGGGGGTGGCTTATATAGAGTTCGCTGGACCCCTCCGGCCCTCAGTTGTGCAGGGTTTTAAATACATTAAGGTCGGGCGTTACTGGTAACGCCCCTAATAAAGTGCTATGATGACCATAAAAGCTACTTAATAACCGACCGTTAGCGTGCAGAGTGCCTTTAGGTCTCCTGGCCGTCGAGTGGTTGGATCTTGGTCGAGTGATTGCTTCTTGGTCGAGTGTCTTCGAGTCTGTCGAGTGGAACACCTCCAAGTCGATTGAAAGGTGATTTCTTCTAGAGATGTCCTTGAGTAGGGCAGTTGGGACAGGTCCATGACCCTACCCTAGGTGCATAGCTTCATCATTAGCCCCCGAATGGATCGAGGTTTGAGTGGGGAAGGAGTTGAGAACTTCTCCGACTCATTTTTCATGCCATGAGCATATCTTGTTTCGGATCAATGAACCTGAGTGATGACAGCAACTTCCTTTTCAGTCGCCTTGATCCATTCTTAGTTTTTTGTCGAGTGAGTTTCTTTACTTGAAAGGCTCCGAGTGACGGCGTGGAGGAGATCTTCCGTCTGACAAGTTGTTCTGCTGCCCGCAGATTTAGCGGGATTCGAATTTTGGGAAGCGCGCGGGACGGGGAGGCCGCAGTAATCGGATGGGATAGGGCGGAGCCGCCTCGATCTCCGCGCCACCTTTTTCGCCACGTATCGCGCGCGCGATTGTTACAGGATTTGACAGGACCGCCTGGGCCTACCAGTCAGCCACTCGGAAGCGACCTCATATAAGGCGTTGGACTGGGGTTTCTTGAACAGCGTGTTCCCATTTCCTCTTCCCCTCTCCAGGCTTCTTCGTCGCGCTCGCTCTCGCCCCAGCGCCGCCGCTCCATACGCGTCTCGCCGGTGACGATGGGAAAGGAGAAGACGGCGGCTCTGGAGCGGGCGAAGAAGGCGATGGCAAAGGCGAAGGGGAAGGCGACCAGTCGGGGTGGATCTTCCTCGCGAGCCGGCCTGCCGAAGGGCTGGATCCAGGGCGACTGGATCCGCTCGACGATCCGCCAAGAAGACCTCGACGACCTAGCCGAAGGAGGGCTGATCCCCCATGGATCGGCGCGGCTTTCGGGGAAGGAATCCGAGCCGCAACCTCGGGAGGGCGAGTGTGTTCTCCTTGCCACCCACGTCGACCGTGGATTTTCCTTGCCTCCTCACCCTTTCTTTCGGGGATTTCTGAATTTCTTTGGGGCACAACTCCACCACTTCACTCCCAACACAATCGTGTATCTCGCTGCTTTCGTGTCTTTGTGCGAGAATTTCTTGGGTTGTCGGCCTCACTGGGGTCTTTTCAAGCACATTTTCACTTATCATTCTCAGACGGTGAAAAAGGCCAATCCGAGTGACGAGAGAACACAAGTGATTCAGATGTGTGGGGG
Organism: Triticum urartu; assembly: GCF_003073215.2. NCBI lineage: Eukaryota > Viridiplantae > Streptophyta > Magnoliopsida > Poales > Poaceae > Triticum > Triticum urartu. Next base: position 422,123,256 of record NC_053027.1, read on the forward strand.
TCTTGGTGTTCAGATGAGAGGGAAAAGTTCCTTTCCAGCCATGATTCTTCCCGACTCGGTTCGCGGATGGCAGTCGACCTGGTTTTACTGCAAAGACCAGCCGACGCCAGGGCAGTCGACTGGCCTCCCTCCTTTTACCATGGACCGAGTGAGGAAACCCTCCTCTTTGAAGGTGCTCCCGGAGGAGAAGGCGCAGGTTAGGGGGCTGGTCGAACGAGTGGTCCAGCTTATCCGTGACGGGGTCACCGGTATGGATCTCTTGGAGGTTTTCCTTCAGCGGCGCATCCAGCCTCTTCAAGCCCGAGACCATCCGATGTGGATGTATTCGGGTCTTGACGACTCCACTCGGATTCACCCAGGGAGGTCGATGACGACACACTGGAGAAGTGGTTGTTGGCCATGACCGGAAACAAGGACAACCCCAGGGGAGCCAGGAGAGTTCCTCCATTCGACCAGTCTCATGTAGAGAAGGTCCGATTCTGAGCTTTGATTGTAATCTGAATTCACTCACGCAGCTGTCTATACTGCGTCGACTGACTTTATTCTTCCTGCTTTCTTTCAGGCTCTTATCGAAATGTATTCAATGCCCAATGGAGAGCAAGAGCAAGACCTGGAAGGAGAGGCGAGCGGTGGCGACAGTGGCGAATGGTATTCTGACGGTGAAGGGGATGAAGAAAGTGATGACTCAAGTGACGAAGAAGAAGTCGAGTCACCTCCTCGCAGGGAGAGGCGATCCAAGCTTGACCAAGAACAACCGAGCGCCCGTGAAAAGGCGATTGCTCAGGCTGGTCAGTCTTCAAAGCGTCCTCAGACCTCTTCACCAACCCCAACTGAAAAAGCGTCAAAGCATCCCAAAGTTGCAGAGCCGAAACCTCGGAAGGCGTTGCCGAAGATTAAGATTGACATCCCCATCGCTTCTGCGTGAGTGTCTCCCTTTGTATTCACTCGACGCCCCGTGCTGTTTGTTTTTTCTTGATTTAACCAGACGAACTTTGGAACTGGCAGCGCTGCTACTTCCGGGACCTCAGTTTACAGGGACGAGGATGAGGTAATGGAGGATGCGGTCACTTCCAATCTGGGTATGATTTCTGCCATTCTGTCTTTATTTGGTCGACTCAACTGCAATGTGTACCATTGGGTGATGTGATTTTGGCGATTGAACTTTGAACAGCTCCTAACATTATTGACCTCCCCGATGATGATGATGAAGAGCCCGAGAGGCCTTTGACAAGGAAAAATAGGCAAGCTCCTGCAAGCAAGGTGCCACAGTCGACGCCGAGGGTGGAACCAGTCGTTCAGGACGCTGGTGATGCCAATCGGGGTTCTGTTACCTTTGTCGTGCCATTGTCAAGTGCCTTGCCTTCTTCATCGACTGCTCAGGCCCCTGTCGACCCACCTTCAGTTTTTGCGACCCATCATGTCCCAGAGGACGAAGTGAATGCTGCCAAGGAAGCCATACGCCAGGCGGGCATTATGATGGAGAAGATGAAGACGGTGCGGGACGCCAGTCAGGCCGCCTACGATGCCAGCTCGGCTCTCCAAAGCAACGTTTAGGTTAGTTGGTCACCGCTTGTTCTGTTAGGATATGCTATCTGAAGACTCTCTTTCCGAAAATCTTTGCATCTGTACACCCACTGGGTGCGTCGATTGAATTTTTGAACTAGTCGGGGCACGCTGAGTGCACCCACTGGGTGTAGTCCCCGAGACTACAATGGACTGCTGGCAGTCGACTGTAGTCTTTGTATTTTGATTCTTTCGCTCGATGTGGTCTGGCCGCGTCGAGTGTAAACCGAACTGGTAGTTTGTCTCTTCTACTCGGTCTGGGCGAGTGGGATCAGAACCGGTGGGATCAGAACCGGTGGGGGAACCGCGTCGAGTGTAAACCGAACCGGTAGTCGTCCTTGCGGAGTGGGATGGAGCGCACGTTGTATTTGTGGCGAAGCTCCCAAGGAGAAGGTGGCAGTCGACCTGCACCTCGTCATCCTTGCGGAGTGGGATGGAGCGCATGTTGTATTTGTGGCGAAGCTCCCAAGGAGAAGGTGGCAGTCGACCTGCACCTCATCGTCATTGTGGATTGAGATGGAGCGCACGTTGTATTTGTGGCGAAGCTCCCAAGTAGAAGGTGGCAGTCGACCTGCACCTCGTCGTCCTTGTGGATTGAGATGTGTTTCGTACTTAGGCGAGTACTGGACTGCAGCTAAGCCCCCGAGTGGGAGGCTGGCTCACCACTCGGTAGGATTTTTAAATACTTAGGCGAGTACTGGACTGCAGCTAAGCCCCCGAGTGGGAGGGTCGCTCACCACTCGGTAGGATTTTAAAATACTGAGGCGAGTACTGGACTGCAGCTAAGCCCCCGGGTGGGAGGGTCGCTCACCACTTGGTAGGATTTTTCAAATACTTAGGCGAGTACTGGACTGCAGCTAAGCCCCCGAGTGGGAGGGTCGCTCACCACTCGGTAGGATTCTCAAATACTTAGGCGAGTACTGGACTGCAGCTAAGCCCCCGAGTGGGAGGGTCGCTGACCACTCGGTAGGAGTTTCAAATACTTAGGCGAGTACTGAATTGCAGCTAAGCCCCCGAGTGGGAGGGTCACTCACCACTCGGTAGGATTTTTCAAATACTTAGGCGAGTACTGGACTGCAGCTAAGCCCCCGAGTGGGAGGGTCGCTCACCACTCGGTAGGAATTTCAAATACTTAGGCGAGTACTGGACTACAGCTAAGCCCCCGAGTGGGAGGGTCGCTCACCACTCGGTAGGATTTTCAAATACTTAGGCGAGTACTGGACTGCAGCTAAGCCCCCGAGTGGGAGGGTCGCTCACCACTCGGTAGGATTTTCAAATACTTAGGCGAGTACTGGACTGCAGCTAAGCCCCCGAGTGGGAGGGTCGCTCACCACTCGATAGGATTTTCAAATACTTAGGCGAGTACTGGACTGCAGCTAAGCTCCCGAGTGGGAGGGTCGCTCACTACTCGGTAGGATTTTCAAATACTTAGGCAAGTACTGGACTGCAGCTAAGCCCCCGAGTGGGAGGGTCGCTCACCACTCGGTAGGATTTTTCAAATACTTAGGCGAATGCTGGACTGCAGCTAAGCCCCCGAGTGGGACGCTGGCTCACCACTCGGTAGGATTTTCAAATACTTAGGCGAGTACTGGACTGCAGCTAAGCCCCCGAGTGGGAGGGTTTCTCTCCACTCGGTAGGATTTTTCAAATACTTAGGCGAGTACTGGACTGCAGCTAAGCCCCTGAGTGGGAGGCTGGCTCACCACTCGGTAGGATTTTCAAATACTTAGGCGAGTACTGGACTGCAGCTAAGCCCCCGAGTGGGAGGGTCGCTCACCACTCGGTAGGATTTTTCAAATACTTAGGCGAGTACTGGACTGCAGTTAAGCCCCCGAGTGGGAGGCTGGCTCACCACTCGGTAGGATTTTCAAATACTTAGGCGAGTACTGGACTGCAGCTAAGCCCCCGAGTGGGAGGGTTTCTCTCCACTCGGTAGGATTTTTCAAATACTTAGGCGAGTACTGGACTGCAGCTAAGCCCCCGAGTGGGAGGCTGGCTCACCACTCGGTAGGATTTTCAAATACTTAGGCGAGTACCGGACTGCAGCTAAGCCCCCGAGTGGGAGGGTTGCTCACCACTCGGTAGGATTTTCAAATACTTAGGCGAGTACTGGACTGCAGCTAAGCCCCCGAGTGGGAGGCTGTCTCACCACTCGGTAGGATTTTCAAATACTTAGGCGAGTACTGGACTGCAGCTAAGCCCCCGAGTGGGAGGGTCGCTCTCCACTCGGTAGGATTTTTCTTTTACAAACTTAGGCGAAACGGATTCGTAGCTAAGCCACCCGCTGAGGGATTTCTTCCGCAAACAAAAACAACAACAATCACTGGGAAAATTATAACGCTCTTGTCTTTGATAAATAAGCTACAGAGTTTCTCTTATTACATCTCATCCGAGTGAGAATTCAAGTATAAAAGGGGTGGAGCAGCTCCGCATTCCAGGCTCGTGGCTCATCAATCTGGCGATCAACATTATAAAGGTGATACGCTCCATTGTGGAGGACTCTGGTGACTATGAAGGGACCTTCCCAAGTAGGAGTGAGTTTGTGTGGTTTCGGTTGATCCACTCGGAGGACCAAGTCTCCTTCTTGGAAGGCTCGACTCTTCACATTTCTGGCATGGAATCAACGCAAGTCTTGCTGATAGATGGTCGATCGGATCATGGCCATTTCTCTTTCTTCTTCCAGGAGGTCGACTGCGTCCTGTCGGGCTTGTTCCGCTTCATCTTCAGAGTAGAACTCGACTCGGGGTGCGTTGTGAAGCAGGTCACTCGGCAAAACTGCTTCGGCTCCGTAGACCAGAAAGAATGGGGTTCTCCCGGTCGATCGGTTCGGGGTTGTCCTCAATCCCCAAAGAACTGATGGAAGCTCGTCGACCCATGCACCTGCTGCGTGCTTGAGATCGAGCATCAATCGAGGTTTCAGTCCTTTGAGAATTAAGCCGTTTGCTCTTTCCGCTTGTCCATTCGACTGGGGTGAGCGACCGAAGCGTAGTCGACTCGTGTGCCCTGAGAGGCGCAAAAGGCTCCGAATTATTCGGAATCGAAGTTTGACCCATTGTTAGTGATGATGCTGTGCGGAACTCCATATCTGAATATCAACTCTCTGATGAAACTGGTAGTAGTGCAAGCATCAAGATTCTTGATAGGCTTAGCTTCAATCCATTTGGTGAACTTGTCGACTGCTACCAGCACATGAGTGAAGCCGCTCCTGCCCATTCTCAGTGGTCCAACCATGTCCAGTCCCCAAACGGCGAAGGGCCAGACGAGTGGAATGGTTTTCAGGGCTGACGCGGGCTTATGCGACATATTGGAGTAAAACTGACATCCTTCACACTTGTCGACTATCTCTTTCACCATTTCATTCGCTCTTGGCCAGTAGAATCCCGCTCGGTATGCTTTAGCCACAATGGTCCGAGAGGACGCATGATGACCACAGGTCCCCAAGTGGATATCATCAAGGATCATCTGACCTTCTTCTGGTGTTATACACTTCTGACTGACTCCAGTCGCGCTTTCTCTATACAACTGTCCCTTTATGACTGTAAAGGCCTTGGATCGACAGACGATCTGTCGAGCCTCTTCTTCGTCCTCTGGGAATTCTTTCCTTAGGATGTACGCGATGTACGGTATTGTCCAGTCGGGAGTGATGACCAAGACTTCCATGATCAGGTCGACCACAGCTGGAACTTCAACTTCAGTCGGATCCGTGGCACTTTTTGGCTGCGGGGCCTCTTCAGTGAAGCGATCCTCCTGAACTGATGGTGTGTGGATGTGTTCCAAAAAAACATTGCTGGGAATGGCTTCTCTTTTGAAACCTATTTTTGCCAAATCATTAGCTGCTTGATTTTTCAGTCGGGGTATGTGATGAAGTTCTAACCCCTTGAATTTCTTCTCCAGCTTTCTCACTGCATTGCAATAACCAGTCATGGCTGAACTTCTGATGTCCCACTCCTTCATCGCCTGATTAACCACCAAATCTGAGTCGCCATAGACCATGAGGCGACGGACGTCGAGTGAAATGGCCATGCGTAGCCCATATAAAAGTGCTTCATATTCTGCCTCATTATTGGAGGAATCAAAGTGGATTTGAAGAACATATCTGAGCTTATCTCCTCGGGGGGGAGACCAATACCACCCCGGCACCGGAACCATTCAGCATTTTGGAACCATCGAAGAACATGGTCCAATGCTCCGAGTGAACCTGAGTCGGCAGTTGCTGTTCAATCCACTCGGCGACGAAATCTGCTATTGCCTGGGACTTGATAGCTTTCTTTGCCTCAAACTTGATATCTAGAGGAAGGAGTTCGATCGCCCAATTTGCCACTCGACCAGTTGCATCTCTGTTATGCAGGATCTCTGACAATAGAGCGTCGCTGACGACTGTAATGGAATGATCAGAGAAGTAGTGAGCAACCTTCTTTGTGGTCATATAAATCCCATATACAAGCTTCTGATAATGAGGATATCTTTGCTTCGACGGGGTCAAAACTTCAGAAATATAATATACTGGGCGCTGAACTTTGAAGGCTTTTCCTTCTTCTTCCCGCTCGACCGTAAGTACCGTACTGATGACTTGTCTCGTGGCTGCGATGTAAAGCAGCAAAGGTTCTTTGTTGATTGGGGCAGCAAGCACCAGCTGGGTGGAGAGCAGAGCTTTGAGCTCTGCAAACGCTGCATCAGCTTTAGGAGTCCACTTGAACTTGTCGGACTTCTTCATCAATCGGTAAAGAGGCAATGTCTTTTCACCAAGACGAGAGATGAATCGACTTAAAGCGGCCAAGCAACCAGTAAGCTTCTGGACGTCGTGCACTCAGACAGGACTTTCCATTCAGAGTATAGTACCGACTTTTTCTAGATTGGCGTCGATTCCCTGTTCGGAAACGAGAAAACCGAGTAGCTTTCCGCCGGGAACTCCGAATGTGCACTTTGATGGATTAAGCTTGATATCATACCTCATGAGGTTGGCAAAGGTTTCAGCAAGGTCAGTCAGCAGGTCGGAACCCTTCCGTGACTTGATCACAATATCATCCATGTATGCTTCCACATTTCGACTGATTTGAGTGAGCAAACACTTCTGAATCATCCTCATGAATGTGGCTTCGGCATTCTTGAGGCCGAACGGCATGGTAACATAACAGAAGCACCCGAATGGAGTGATGAAAGCTGTTTTGATCTCGTCAGGTCCATACAGACGGATCTGATGGTACCCGGAATAGGCGTCTAAAAAAGACAGTCGCTCACATCCCGCAGTCGAGTCGACTATCTGGTCGATGCGGGGGAGAGGAAAATGATCTTTCGGGTAGGCCCGATTGATATGTTTAAAGTCAATGCACATGCGAAGTGACTTGTCCTTCTTCGGGACCATGACAACATTGGCGAGCCACTCGGAGTGGTAGATCTCTCGGATGAACTCTGCTGCTAAGAGCCGAGCCACCTCCTCACCAATAGCCTTTCTCTTCTGGACGGCGGACCGTCGGAGATGTTCTTTGACAGGTTTTACTTTTGAGTCGACTCGTAGGCGGTGCTCAGCCAGCCCCCTGGGAACACCCGACATGTCAGAAGGCTTCCATGCGAAAATGTCCCGTTTCTCATGGAGGAACTGGATGAGCGCTTCTTCCTATTTGGAGTCGAGTGTTGTTGAGATATGAGTCGGAGCAGCACTGGGATCGATCGGGTGAATGTGAGCCGGCTTCGTTTCGCTAGACGACTGAAAAGCTGATTCTGTAGTGGGCTTCTTGGCTCGCAACAAATCACTTGGGTCTGCAGTCTTCTGGTATTCCTGCAGCTCCACCACTGCCATCTGAGCATCAGCGATCTTCGAACCTTTCTGAAAACACTCTTCTGCTTTCTTCCGATTGCCCATAACAGTGATCACACCTTTGGGACCAGGCATCTTCAATTTAAGATACACATAACATGGTCGAGCCATGAAGCGTGCATAAGCCGGCCTGCCCAAAATAGCGTGATAAGCACTCTGGAAATCTACAACTTCGAACGTCAACTTTTCTTTGCGGTAATTCTTGGAATCACCGAAAACCACATCAAGAGCAATCTGGCCGAGTGACTCAGCCTTCTTTCCAGGAATGACTCCATGAAAACTCATGTTGCTGGTACTGAGTCTGGACATCGGAATGCCCATCCCTTTCAACGTCTCAGCATACAGTATGTTCAAACCACTGCCACCATCCATCAAGACTTTGGTCAGTCGAGTTCCTTCAACAACTGGGTCGACCACCAAAGCTTGCCTCCCAGGGGTGGCAATGTGCGTCGGGTGATCGGACTGGTCGAATGTGATGGCAGTCTGAGACCACTTCAGATAACTGGGTGTTGCCGGAGCAACCATATTCACCTCATGGTTGATAACTTTCAGTCGACTTTTGCTTTCAACATCAGCAAAAATCATCAGGGTGGAATTGACCTGGGGGTATCCATCATCACTGTCTTCCTTGTCCTCAACTTTGTCCGACTCCTTTTCCTTATCTTTGGGCTGCTTGCCCTGGAACTGTTGGATCAAGAGCCGACACTGTCGAGTGGTATGTCTCGGGTAAATGAACTTACCCTCTTCATCTTTCTTGGTGTGGATGTGACATGGCAAATCCAACACATCATTTCCGTCTTGTTCTTTAACTTTCTTGGGGTTCCAAGGTCCTTTCGGTTTCCCCTTAAACTTTCCTTGAGTTACAGCCAAGGCTTCCCCAGGAGCAGCTGGCTCGGCTTTCCGCTTCTGTTTCCGATTGGAATTTCCTCCTCCGATTTCTGGAGCGACTGACTTGAGCTTGCCACTCCCGAGTCGATCCTCATCTTCACCATTAGCATACTTGGTGGCAATCTCCATCATCCGATTCAGAGACATGTCTCCGGTTCGACCGAATTTCAGATTCAGTTCTCTGTACTTGACGCCTTCTTTGAAGGCACAGACTGCTTGGTGGTCAGGCACATTCTCTACCGTGTGATGTAACGTGATCCATCTCTGGATGTAATCCCTCAAAGTTTCATTCGGCTTCTACACGCAAGACCGCAGTTCCGTCAGCCCTGCCGGTCGCTTGCATGTTCCTTCAAATGTGGTGACAAACACTCGGGCGAGATCTTCCCAAGTGTAAATGCTGCTGGGTGCTAACTGATTCAGCCACGCTCTGGCCAAGCCCTCCAACATGAGAGGCAGGTGCTTCATGGCCACTTCATCATTGCCACCGCCAATCTGGACGGCCACTCGGTAGTCTTCAAGCCAAGTATCGGGCTTGGACTCACCAGTGAACTTACTGACTCCAGTCGCCAACCTGAAGTTGGGAGGAATCACAGCGGCCCTGATGGCTCTACTAAAGCACTCTGGCCCCGAAACATGTACTCTGCTGCTGGTAGGTGCATCTCTGTCGTGACCTTCTCGGTGAGCTCTGTTCCTGTCGACCAAACCTTGAACGAGAATGGATCTCGCATCAAAGCCTGGTTCCCTGGGGTCGACTGGAATCCTTCGCCCAACACTATGAGGGCGCCTGTCATCCTGCTGTCGAGGCACATACGACCCGCTCCTCGGGGGAGGGGTGGGCACTCGACGTCGATCGTCACGATCGAATCGGTGATCATAATGCTCACGGTTCCTGTACTGATTACGCCGGTCCCCACGTCCCTCATGCCTCGGGGGCGATCCTGGGCTATGAGCTGACTGGACTGTGTCTGCAGCAATGGATCTGCTATGAATCCTGTTCCGCGACTGAGAAACAGCGGAGTTCTGGTCTCCAGCTGCCCGGAGTAACGCTCTGATCTGCAACAAGCCTCTGCCGGCCTCCGACTGGGAAGGCTGAATCGACTCTGCTATACGGGTTGCAGCTGCTAAATTCTGAATCGGAGTTTGATATACCTGCGGGGGCGGAAAGAGCTAACGTCGACTGGATTCTGGAACCCGTTGTCGCGCATGCTCGTCGAGTGCTCGCTGGAGGTTCTCCAGTCGAGTGCGCTCGGCCAAGTTTGCCAGGCGCGCGTCCTCCAAGGCACGAGCCTCGGGGGTTTCTCCAACGATAGGAGTGTGCAGTGCATCCATGTTCCGGCGACGAAGTTCTTCTCTCTGCAGCGATGTGAGAGGCTCGGGGAGATATTCCTCATGGGGACGCGACGGGTCGCCTCCACCCGCGCCTCCGTCGATGCGGGGAAAACCGGGAGGACTGGGCGGTCCATCGACCATCAGAACCTCCGCCGCGGGATCACTGCTGTCGCACTCGGATGCGGTCTCTGCGGAGCCAGTCGATAGGTCGAACAGGCTGTAGAGGGATTCGTCGGGCTCGACCGCCGCGACTTGAGGGGTGGCCGACTGGTGTGCCACCGCGTGTCTCACCCATCGCTGAAGTCTCGACCGACCGGAGCGCTTGCGCCGGTGGGAAACAGGGAGGGAGGACAACACATGAACCGACCGATAATGGGTCGACGGTTGCCGCAAGAGGACGCCGCGGACGCACGCACGAAAGTGCATTGCCCCACGGACAGGGAGTGCGTCCACGTCGAGCGGAGCCTCCTGAAGCCAAGCGGAGTCGTCGGCGATGAACGTGAGCGCGCCGAGACGGATCTCGCGGCCCTCCACCAAAACTCCGCCAGAAACCATGATGATTTGGATCAGAAAAGATCGCAACTCCTCCAACAAATCGCTAAAACACCTGCCCCACGGTGGGCGCCAACTGTCGTGGTTCTAAGTCTGACAGCAATGTAGGGGGGTAGGTATGGAGAGGCAAGATCTTAGCTATGGAGTAGTTGTAAGCACACGAGGTTTACGAGTTCAGACCCTTCTCGGAGGAAGTAATAGCCCTACGTCTCGGAGCCCGGAGGCGGTCGACTGGATTATGCGTGTATGAGTTACAGGGGTGCGAACCCTTTACACTGAGGAGGGGGGGTGGCTTATATAGAGTTCGCCGGACCCCTCCGGCCCTCAGTTGTGCAGGGTTTTAAATACATTAAGGTCGGGCGTTACTGGTAGTGCCCCTAATAAAGTGCTATGATGACCATAAAAGCTACTTAATAACCGACCGTTAGCGTGCGGAGTGCCTTTAGGTCTCCTGGCCGTCGAGTGGTAGGATCTTGGTCGAGTGATTGCTTCTTGGTCGAGTGTCTTCGAGTCTGTCGAGTGGAACACCTCCAAGTCGATTGAAAGGTGATTTCTTCTAGAGATGTCCTTGAGTAGGGCAGTTGGGACAGGTCCATGACCCTACCCTAGGTGCATAGCTTCATCAAGCGGTTTAAGAGCAGTTTTGAAAACCGTTTTTTCTTTGCGCAAAAAACGTGAATCGTATTTTCGATCGCATTTCTAAACCGTTTATCGGAATGAGGCATATAATATGGCATTGGAAAGATGCTGCAAAACCACTCCTTCCACAGGTTTAAAGTTTTCTCTAATTCCCTATGGTTAAAGAGTAATTTGAAAAAATGTAAAATTTCGTAAACCGAACAGCTGAGTTCATTTTTTCAATGTCATTTCTAAATGGCTAATCCAATGGAGGCATATGATACGGCGTTGGAAAGCTTATGAAAATGCGCTACTTTTTCATCTTGAAAGTTTTTTTCTAATTTTGAATGGTTTAAGAGTAATTTAGAAAATGGTCTAAGTTCTACCAAGTTCGTATTTTCGAGCTAATTTTTTAACCGTGCGTCCGAATGCAGCAAATGATATGGCGTTGGAAAGCTTGAAGAAATGCGAAACTTTTTTATATGTATTGTTTCTCCTAATTCATTACGGTTTTATGTCAGTTTTGAAAATGGTTAAAAGCGTATTTTTGCCGTAATTTCTACATAGTTTATCGGAATGGGGCAAATAATATACCGCTGAAAAGCTATGAAAAATGCAAAACTTTTTCATGTTGATGGTTTTCTCTGAATCCTGGCCGTTTTCAAGTAATTTCAAAAATGGCGGTATCATTCGTTCTGCCTTTATCGCGAAACAGATTCTTCGAAAATGCACCGCGTGAAGAACCTGAACTTCTCGGCGCGTGTACCTGAACTTCACTCTGTTTTTCACGTGATTTTTTTGCTCGTAGGTCTCCATCCACTGCTCGTAACTCTCCATCCATTCACCGGAATTGAGCAGGTGATATACCGATGGAAAGCTTCTGTAAGCACGTAAGTTTCTCGTGTTGATCATCTTTTCATACTCGCGACGATTTTAAAAGTTTTTCATCTCAAATTCATTCACTATAGAAGTCGAACTTCCTGCTGTTTTCACATTGAACTTCCGTGACGTATTTTCATTTGTAATTTTCTCATCCATTTTCGTCAGTGTTACACAAATGATATTCTTTTTGTACAAACCTCTCTCACAATATATTTTTTAACTTTCTCCGACCGAGGACATGAAACTTACACAAATGATATTCCTGTCGTTTTGAAGTAAATTAGAGAAATGACGAGGTCATGATTTCTGCCTTCATTGCGAATGGAAGCGCACTGCGTGAAGTAGTTGAACTTCTCGGACATGTCTCCTTGAACCTCACTCTGTTTTTGACGTGTTGTTTTTTGCACTGCGTGAAGTAGTTGAACTTCTGGGGCATCTCTGTTTGAACTTCACTTCGTTTCACTTTATTGTTTTTTGTATGAAATACACACCATGTAGTACGTGAACTTCCGGTTGTTATCACTTTTGAACTTCTCTCTGGTTTGAGAGAATTATTTTAAAACACAAAAAACAACATATTTTTTAATGTATTTTTGGACATCTAAATACACGGTGATCCTCTGTCACCGTAATTTTTTGAACTTTTCCTTGCCGAGCACTTGAACTTCTAGCAACTATTTTTTCGGTTATGAGTTGTTTTTAAAAGTGCAAAAATGGCGTTGTGTTTTTTTATTTTTTTGAACAGGTAAATCCTAGGTTTTAATAAACTCTGAACTTCTCTGTTATTTCAATTTGAACTTCACCTTTTTATATTTTTGAGTAAAGAATTGTATTCGATTTTATACGGAAAAAACCGAACATGGAAATACAAGGTGAACCTCTCTCGCAAGAATTTTTGAACTTCTCCGGACAGAGCACTTGAACTTCTAGCAAAAAGTTTTTAGCCTTTGCTTTTTCATTATTTTTTAATACAAAATGCACACCGTGTAGTACGTGAAGTTCTGGTAGTTATCAATCTGAACTTCTCTCGGTTACGTGAAAATATCTGAGTTTTTTCAATTTGTTGGTTTATCATTTAGTAACGAGGAAAATCTGGGTTCTTCATATACATTGAACTATTCTATTTTTAAAAAGTGAACTTCTTGGTTTTTACAATTTGGACTTCTTGGTGTTATTCATTTGTAACGGAAAAATGGGGTAATATGTATTTTATAGAGTTTTTCAAGTGCTCTGTTATTTTTAATATGACCTTTGATTTTTTCTAACGTGTAAAGTATGTTTTTTGTTACATTTTTTGAGTTTATCTGTGATATAATTTTAATTTTTTTGTCATCGCTTTTCAATAATGGGAAAATCCATGGGAGAATTTTTTTGAACACCCATAACATTTTCTTTGAACTCTCCAATTTATAGACATTGAGCCGCTCTAACTTTCGTTATTTCGAATAGATCATATTGTTAGAAACATTGAACTTCTTCGTTATTTCAAATATATCTTATTGGTCTTATTCTTTAGTAACCAAAAAACTGAGTTTTTTCAAATAAATATCAAACGCTCTGCTTTTTAAAGTTGAACTTCTTTGGTTTTATTATTTAGTAAAGAGAAAAAACTGAGTTTTTAATATGCATTGAACTACTCTGTTTTTAAAATTGAACTTCGTGGTTTTAATCTTTAGTATCGGGGAAACTGTAAGTTTTTACAAACATCAAACAACTTCATTTTTTTAATTAGGACGTTTTGTTGTTATTCATTTTTATAAAGGAAAAGTCCTTGTTATGTTATAAACATCGAACCACTCACTTATTTAAATTTGAACTTCCATATCTTTTTAGACTTTGACTTTTTATTCCTTTTTCGTATATGAAACACACTCCACGTAGGAGGAACTAATTTCAGATAGAGCGTTTTTGTTTCAAATTTGTAATGGAATGAGAAAATTATTTTAAAACACCCAACATTTTTTATCTACCCATTTTACTTAAATCTGAACATCTAGGGTTAACATTTTATCAGTGAGGGTTCTTTTTCTTCTTGGTTTATAAAGATCGAACTTCTCCATTATTTTAAATTGAACTTACTACCTTTTATTTTAGTAACTTGAAATATCTGAGTTTTATATAAACATTGAATCGCTCGGCTATTTTGATTTGAACTTCTACATTTTTTTAGAAATGCAGGAAATACAGTCAACATCTTCGTTTTATTCTTTAGTAATGAGAAATCATCTGAGTTTTTCTTAACCTTCGAACTTCTCTCTTATTTTAATTAGAACTTCTTAGAAAAATATGGTTTTAAATAAATAAACAATTTTCTAGAATTTGCATGTAGACCATCATCAAAGAAGAACATATATAGTTGACAATGTACTACGCTACCATAGTTCTGAAAGATTAAATGAGACGTTGCAATCAAGATAGCCATCCTATTTTTCCTATGAATATTCTTTAATTTATTCTTACAAAAATTGTTATAAGTGGAGTGTATGGGTATGTACAATGATACAAGTCACCTTTGTAAAGTTTACAACAATACAAGCCTGTTGTCCCGAAGAAACATATAATATTGTAATTTCACCTCTCATAGACATGCACCTTTTTATTGGAACTAAACATGCACTTTGTTTAGTCAACATGAAACATGTTTCTAGATTAACCACATTTTTTGTCAGTGTGTTTGAACATCTGTTTCTCTCTGTATACAAGAAATACAATAATTTTCCTGGTATTTTTACTTCTTCGCACAAGCAAAGTACAATGTTACAATGAAATAAAATAATTTTTTAAGGGACTACTACAATCCACCTCCCAAAACAACACCTAGACTTGGGGGATTTATTCCTCTGTTGTTTCTAGTATGGCCTTCGAACATGGTTACAATAGTCAGTGGCTTGGTGACTGGAACTTCTAAAGAACAAATAAAAGAAACGATGTATGTGAAACACTCCAACAAGTGTTAAATTTTTCCAACAATAATAAAGGTGAACTTCATGTTTTTCTGTTTTGAACTTGTATTATAGTTTCATCATGTTTTGGCTGGAAAGTAACTGAAAGAAGAAGAAGAAACGAACAGCAAAACCAAAATCTGAACACAAATAAGAAGAAAACAAAGATGTGAACTAGCGGTTCAACTAGCACGAGCAAAAAGTCTGGCCGTGCATTTTTCTGAACTTTTTATGCAAGAACTCTGATTTTTTCACACCATGATCTTCCTGAACTTCAATTTTCCTCGATGAATCAATGGGTCGGGAGGCCCTTGCGGACGGCAACTACACCGTTGGGTGTCGAAACCGTCTTGGGGAACGACGTTGGAGCAGCGCAGGGCGGTTGGGGACAGCTATATCGGCAGGATTGGGGAGCTCATCATCCGCTATCGGTGGCATCTCATTGCAGTGATGGGGGAGATGGACTCATCGTGCTTCGCCAGCAGCTTCGTAGGGAGACGGCGAGGAGTGGAGAGGGCGGCGGCCGTTGCCGCGATGTGTCGCCAGTAGCGCATCGGGGAGGTGTCCCGCATCGGTGGGCTTAACTCTGGACTGGGAGGATACACGTGGTGGGTCATGGCCGGGCAGCTGGGCGGCAGCCGTGGAGCGGGGTGGATGGCGAGCCAGCGGCCGGGGAGCGAGACGGCCGTCGAGCACCGGGGCGGCGAGATCTAGGTGCGGCGCCCAGTGTGTTGCCCGTGTCGGGGTGGGAGGAGGAAGGTGCATGGCCGGGGAGGAGCGTCGGCGGATCCAGAGCCAAACGGCGGCGGTTGCGCGACGGAGGTGGAGGGAGTGGCCTCGCGCCGTAGGAGGCGGCGGGCGGGATCCAGAGCCTGGCGGCGGCGCGTAGGATAGGGAAGGAGGAAGCAGCGCAGCGACCGGATCCATGGGCGAAGGTGGTGCGCTGGCTGGATCTGCGGGCGGAGGCGGCGCGCTGGCCGGATCCGCGGGCGGAGGCGGCGCAGCGGCCTGTTCCAGGGCCAAAGGTGGCGCGGCGACTGGTTTAGGGGGCAGGGCGGTCGACGCGGGTGGCGAAAGAAGGTGGACGCAGGTGGGGAAGGTGCTAGCGGGGGGAGGGGGCGGCGGCGCGGCGGAGAAGGCAGGGTGGCGGCACGTCAGAAGGAGGCGGGAGTGAGGGCGGCGCGCCGGGAGGAGGCCGCGGAAGGATCGGGGGAAGGTCGTGGGGTGGATCGTGGGAAGGTTTTGGGGAGGAGGTGGGTCGGGCCGTCGGGGTGGGCTGGGTTTTTTTTAATTCGGGAACACCTAATCAGACTCTATATAGGGCGTTGTGATCCAAATAACTATTTATATATATATATAGTGATACTATTCATCATCCAGGGTGCAAAATTATTTATTCTTCACCCGAGGTAATCTTAGGATTATTTTATAATTAAATTACGTTTGGAATTCAAATAGTTACATTCATATTGATTCACTATGTAAAATTTGACACAAGAAAATAAAAATATAGGTCATAAGACAAGAAAATTTGCAATTTATGTGTATTTTACACTATGTTTTTACGTTTGTAATTTTACATAATATAAAATATTTTTTACGACGATTATATATTTTCTTACGGTCTCTTTTTATGTCGGAAATAAGACAAAACTTACGGAACGTAAAATTACGGTGCATAGATGGTAAAATAGAGAGGGGTGAAGAATAACTATTCCTCATCCAGGGTGACGAATAGCGCGACCCTATATATATATGGTGGGTCTATTATGATAACACCTCTTATGACCTTATTCTAATAACACCTACCCCTTATTCTGATAACACTTTCGCGAAGACCAACGAACCGAACCCCTCCCCCACTTAATCCACCTTCCGCCGGTCAACCCCCACCTCTCTCGCATGATTCCCCCACCCTGCCCCATTGCCTCCTCCCACTCCCAGCCAGCGCGCCTCCCCTCCCCACCCACGATCCACCTTCTTCCTACTCCTCCTCCCGCCCGGAGCCGCCCCGCCTACTCCTCCTCCCGCTCGACGCCGCCCCGCTTACTCCTCCTCCCGCCCGGCGCTGCCTCGCGACTTCCCGTCGCTGGATCCAGGTCGCGGCAACCGATCGAGGCCACGCCGGTGCTGAATCCAAGGTGCGGCGAGCCCCCCGCAACGCCCCGGCGCCAGATCCAAGCCGGGTTGACCCGCCGCCGGAGACAGGCTGCGACGGCCCCCTGCGTCGTCCTGGTGCCACATGCAGGAGGAGGGGTGCTCCACATCTCGACCTCCGACGCGGCCCTGTGGCCTCCTCCCCAACGCACATTCGACTAGTGGCAGTGCGGCGCGTGCGACTGTGCAGTCCGCGGCTCGTGGGTGGCAGCTCGCAAGAACCCGCTCCGGCCGCCTCGAGCCCTGGCACAGCCATCAGCACCCTCTCACTGGCCATCTGCGCGAGCACCTCGGGTGTCAGAGGCGCGCATGGACCCACCACGGCTTTCTTCTCCAGCTTGCCCTGTCGCAGTGCGGCCTGATGCGGCTCGCAGTCCAGCACTCCACCACTTGTAGATCGGCTCACCGGCGTGCACGGGGTTGTGCTCAACTACATCACTGCCCCCCTGTTTTGTGGTTCGTCTCATGAGGCAGTGTACTTCGGTAGGATCCGTTCTGCATCTTTTTCTAGCAGTGCACTGAAGTTCACTTTACTGCAGCCCACATCTCCAGAGAGGGCAGCTCGCGGCCCGCCGGCGTGCAGTTTCGGTAACTGTTGTTTGCAGGATTATTTCCCTGAGCTAGCATTTTCCGGTGAGCATGTGCAGTACGATGGCGGGTGTCTGCAGTGCGGACGGTGAGCATGTGCAGTGCGGACAGTGAGAACATGCGGTACGATGGCCTCCTCTGCAGTCCAGCGACCATCGCCGTGCAGCTCGGCCACGCAAGTGATGTGGTACACTTGCAAAAAATTGCAGTTGTTGCTTGCAGGTAGTGTATGCTGCTTCGGGTGAGCTCGGCTCCTTGTAGTCCGCCGGCGCGTCCGTGCAGTGCGGCCCATGCATGTTTGCATTCTGTGGTGCGTGGGAAGCATCTCGCAAAAGGTCTCATGGAGTTATTTTGCCCCCCCCCCCGTGCAGCTCGGTTGCCGCCTCCATGCAGTTCGGTTGACTCATTGATGCAGTAGGTCACCGGTGTGTGCGTGCAGGTCAGTGCGAGCAGGTGGGCAAATCAGTTCTGCCGGGCGGCACTGCGCCATGGTAGTTTAGTGTGTCTGTGTGTTTTTTTCATATTATTTTGGCCATGTCAGTTCACCTGAAAACAAAAACAAGATTTTTATAAAAACTATTGCATGACGCTTACAAAAACGCCATAGAAAAAAATGTTAATTCACTCTATCGTGTTCGTGAACAGAAACCAAAACATCTTGATGAGGTTCACTTCTTATTAGATGTAGTTCCCTCGTTCAGTTCCTGCGGCCCACTCGTTAGAAAAAAAGGCAAAAGAAACAATTTTTTACAAAAATACAAAAGAAATCAAGAAACTCGTTTGCATGTGTGATGCAGTGCGGTTTTCAGTCCGAAGCAGTGCATTGTTTTGTCTGATG
The DNA here is from genome assembly GCF_003073215.2 of Triticum urartu. Classification (NCBI taxonomy): domain Eukaryota; kingdom Viridiplantae; phylum Streptophyta; class Magnoliopsida; order Poales; family Poaceae; genus Triticum; species Triticum urartu. The sequence continues at coordinate 422,141,428 of NC_053027.1, forward strand.
CAGTGCACACGTCGATTTTGGTGTTGCGAAAAACAGAGTGTCCGCATTTCGGTAAATTTAAAACTGCTCTTAAATCGCAAGGAATTAGAGAGAGTGTTCTACATGAAAAAGTTGCGTCTCGTTGATATATTTCCAACGGGATATCATTTGAATCATTTCGACAACCGGTTTGTAAAAAATTTGCGAAAAACGACCGCTGCCACAAGTTGTCCGCCGCACGATTTTCAAAATTAACTTAAAACCGTAAGGAATCTGAAAACCATTTCAACATATCAAAGTTGCGCCTCGTTCATAGCTTTTCAATGATATATTACACGCCTCGTTTCGACAAACGGTTAAAAAACTGGAGAGAAAACAATACCGAAAATTTGAATTTAAAAAAAACAGAATTCCACGATTTAGTAAATTTGAAACTGCTCTTAAACCGTAACGAATTAGAGAAATAAATAGATATGAAAAAGATGTGCCTCGACGATATCTATCCAACGGTGTATCATTTGCTTCATTCCGACGAGCGGTTTAGAAAAAAATGCGAAAAAACACTCGCTGCCACTCGTCGTGGGCCGCACCATTTTCAAAATTGCTCTTAAACCATGAGGAATCTCGGAAAGTGTTCAACATGTAGAAATTGCGCCTAATCCATAGATTTTCAACAATATATTACACGCCTCGTTCTGACAAACGGTTAAAAAACTAGAGCGAAAACAGTACCAGAAAAAACACTGCGTGCAGTTTTTTGCCACGGGAAGTTCACTCGCCTCAGTACTGCAGCACACTTGGTTCAAACAATGACGTGCACTTGCATTGAGCGTGCAGTGCGGAAGTGTTATCAGAATAGTTATTCTTATAATATTATCAGAATAGACTGGCTGATTCCAAACATATACAACATGAAACTATAACTGATGATGTATCTAATAACACACATTTTGTATTTTAAATGTGCATATTTTTGTCTATAAATATGGGCAAAGTTTGTAATGTTTGACTTTTGAAAAACTCTATGCACTACATTATGAAACGAAGGGAGTAACAATTACCATAAGCGGTTCGTTCAAAGCACCCTTTGGCGGCTTGCCTGTGCACCCAACCGCCCTAGGGTCTCTTGTGCCTCCCGCCGGCACCACCGGCGGTCTACCTCATCTTCTGTGGTCTTAGGGCCATGAAGGCGCGGTCGATCCCGGCCTTTGCCGGCGGGAGGGCTCCATTTTTTGATACTCTTTTGAGTTTTTTAGGGTTTGTGTCCTGCTTGGAGAGATGAGGCGGTGATGGCGTTAGCTCTTTGAAGATGGAATAAGATTCTCCCCGTCTAGCCCCCATCCCGATAGTGTTTCTAGCATCGTCGGGGGGCGTGTGGAGGTTTTTCTCTGGCGGATCTCGCGGGATTCGGTCGGTGTTTGTCTTCGGTGGATCCACATGGATCCGGTCTTCGCTCAGTCTATGTTCATGTGTCTACAGGTTGGATCCTTTCAATCTACGCTTCTCTTCATCGACGGCGGTTGTTGTTCTGGTGCGTTGGTCCTATGGGGCCTTAGCACGATGACTTTCCGACTGTCTAGTACAATAAGGTTTTCCCGGCTCCAATGAGGGAGGGGTGATGACAGCGGCGCGCCTTCGACCCGCTCCAATGCTTCTAGTGTTCGCTATGTGGTCTGTGGACCTGTATGTATTTTTTACTTCTGGTGTTCTTTGTACTATCTTGACAGTTGATGAATAGACCAGAAGTTTTTCCAGGGCTATGAGTTTAATATATTACCTCCTTCCCAAATTAGTTGTTTTAAATTTGTGATGTATCTAAGAACAACCAATCTGCATATCTTCATTTTGGAGAACTGAACATCTATTTTTTCTCCGCTACACCAAAATCAATGGCCATCTGCTTGATGTCCTAAAAGTATGGAGGTCGCCGCGTCACTCTTCACGAGCGACTTGAGTGACGACCAGCCTTGCCACCGCCGGCCTTACCTTCCTCTCCTCCTTGCAGCCTCCAGATAGGGCCGGAGGGCAAGCCCTCAAGGCTCTCAAGGACGGCTGCGAGGGGGGAGGGCTTCGTCCTTCGCCAGATAGTGGCGCGACCGTGGGCTTCCTCGGAGGTGCGATTGCGAGGCGGCGGTGTGAAGGCATGGTTGAGGCGTGACGGTGGGCGTGCTCGAGCCAGGTGTAGTGCTTTGGTTGGGAGGCACAGCGTCGTTTTGGCGGCCGGTGCACTCCTGATCTAGCTGCGGCTACACTTCGCATGGGCCCGCATCAGCAGTGGGGATTTGCTTTTCGTGCTCTAGATCTGGCCATGTTGGCCCGTGGGCCGACGGGCATGGGCAGAGCTCTTTTCGGGAAAGTGGTAGTCGACGGTGTTGTGCTTTGCCGTCGGTGTTGGTCTGAGTAGTGACCACCCCGTCCTGCGGCAATGGCCCCATTATAGATTGCGGTGGCCATTCGATAAGTCTTCGTAAGAGTTCTCCCTTCAGACCAAATGGTTGTATTCGGTAGTGAGATGTAAACAATGAATGCTGGTTTGACGCAAAGGGTATGGCGGTGCAGCGGCGACTGTCGCAAATCGCATGTACATGCTGGTATAGCAGAAAGGTGGTGGCGGCAACATTCTAGTGACTATGATGGGGTGCTACTTGAGCACCCAGTCTCGAGCTCCGGGGTGAAAACCTAAGTCTGACCGAGCTGGTATACCTGACAATGCCGATATTTTTGCATTGGTACCTTGTTGAAGTCATTGCTCGGATATGCTCGGACTGACTCTTCAGAGTGAAAATCTAGAATCCAGCTTTTGGTGGTTAGATCCGGTGACAACGATGCTTAAGCGTCGCTCCCTTCCTGAAGGCTTTGATGTTGAAGAACATCGTCATCCTTCTAGTTGTTGGGGAACGTAGTAATTTCAAAAAAATTCTTACGCACACACAAGATCATGGTGATGCATAGCAACGAGAGGGGAGAGTATGTCTACGTACCCTCATAGACCGAAAGCGGAAGCGTTTATCAATGCGGTTGATGTAGTCGTACACCTTCACGATCCATCCCGATCCAGTACCGAACGTACGACACCTCCGCGTTCAGCACACGTTCAGCTTGATGACGTCCTCGCCTTCTTGATCCAGCAAGACGGGCGAAGTAGTAGATGAGTTCCGGCAGCACGACGGCGTGGTGACGGTGTTGGTGAAGAACAATATCCGCAGGGCTTCGTCTAAGCACTACGAAAACTATGATGGAGGATAAACTAGAGGGGACGGGGTTGCCGGCACACGGCTTGGTGTTTCTTGATGTGTCTTGGGTGCTAGCCCTACCCCTCTATTTATATGTTGAGCCTTGGTGTCGGTGTCAAAACCGGCGAATCTCGGGTAGGGGGTCCCGAACTATGCGTCTAGGATCAATGGTAACAGGAGACAGGGGACACGATGTTTTACCCAGGTTCGGGCCCTCTTGATGGAGGTAATACCCTACGTCCTGCTTGATTGATATTGATGATATGAGTATTACAAGAGTTGATCTACCACGAGATCGTAGAGGCTAAAACCCTAGAAGTTAGCCTATGGTATGATTGTTGTATATGATCTATCGACTAGTCTGGCCTCGATTTATATAATGCACCAGAGGCCTAGGATAACAAGAGTCCTAGCCGAATACGCCGGTGGGGAGGAGTCCTTGTCTTGATCACCAAGTCTTGTGGAATCTTCCATATATGCGGCAGCTGTCCGAACTGGCCCATGAGTATACGGCCATGGGGGTCCTCGGCCCAATCTAACAGATCGGGAGACGACGTGGTGAGTACCCCCTAGTCCAGGACACCGCCAGTAGCCCCCTGAACCGGTCTTCAAGTTAGGGACGCTCCTCAATTCTTCCGAACTGTTCTTCATCTTCGGTTGTCGGTCTTGAAAACTGGTTCAACAAATCTTCTTCGATCTTGAGGATCACCAACGTGCATCCGAAGAGTTTATACGTCGGGTATCCGAGGAGCCCTTTAAGTCTTAGGCCTTTATCAATGCCTTGTTTATTTTTATGCTACGCATCAGGTTTGAAGTTGTTCCAGGGCGGCAGCGTCCTCTTGCGTCCGAGCTCCAACGCCGGACTATATTCGTGGTGTCTTTTGCAGACGAGCACCAATGCCGGACCGCTTCCGAGCTCCAACGCCGGAATGTATCCGAGCTCCAATGCCGGACTATATCCAAGGTCCAACGCCAGACTGTATCCAAGCTCCAACGTCGGACTATATCCAAGGTGTCGTAAATCACCTTGGTTCAAAAAAGTTGAAGGAGTTTAGCTGAGCTTAATGCCGGAAATGCCCTCTATGGAGCCAGCCACTAGCGCCCGAGCTTTATGCCGGACTGCTTCCGAGGTAGTGCACCACCCTGACTGTGGGCCGATTTTTGTCAATATTTTTTACTGGTGCAATTTATTCTCTGCCGAGATATATAGCTAGTAGCCCTCAAGGTGTGTATCGGTCTAAAACCCGAGATGCACCTGAAGGATGACATAAGACCGCTGATCCCAGTAGCCGCTGAGACTCGGGTTGATTTTCAAAATCGGTCTGAGGATCAACTCCTAGCTCGGCAGAATACTTCGGGACACAAAAAGCGGCGTGCTCAGTCCTCGAGACTCAGGTTGGGTGCGACCGACCAACCTGAGGATCAAAATCTCCTCGGAAACTGTATTGCACTTAAAATTTTCTGCATTGGACAGGCAATGCAGTAGCCCCCGAGACACTGGTCGGGTGGCAACACCAGATCAGGGGATCGATGTGCCCCTTTAATATTTATAAATAATAAGCCCGAAGCCTAGTAGCCCCCGAGCCTTAATGCGGGCACGGGTGGCCGAATTAAGGATCGATATCCATAGTAAAATCACAAATTATGTGTAATGATTCTATGTATCCAAGTATTTTACATCACTAATGCTCGGATCCGCATTGTACAAAACTTTGTTGACCGACCATCGGCTTCCACCTCCTCGGCCAGTAGCCGAGGAGTGTTTGTCCTACTTTATAAAGCCTTTATGAGGGCAAAGATTTACGACAAACAAGGCAATCTGGCCATACGGTTTTATAAACAAAGGTACGCAGAGAGATATGTTATATCACTGTTTAACATAATAAATGTCTTCCAAAGAAAATAATCCCGCTATCGGTTCCTTTCTTTGGGTTGTCATGCTGAGCATGATCATGAAACCTCAGCTCTAATGTAAGAGCAAAATATTGAGGATTTAGTTTGGGAGGCCAGTTACTAGCCCCCGGTAGTGTTCGGCGACAGTCGAGGTCAAGCCATAAACACTTCGGCCATTGTTATGAATGGACCGTCATTTAACACCATCATCGGATCGCTGACCAGTTTATGCTTATTGTGATAGTCAGTTTTCGGCTTTCTCCACCGAGGTGCTTAACCATGTGAGCTGGAAGCACAATCGCAGTGGTTCTCCCTTTGCACACCTAGCCGAACAAAGCGGAACGTAGGAGGCAAGCGCAGGAGCCAGGCAACCCAACTATTGACCGAAGACACAATTCGAAACCAATGCATATATAGTGAGATCCGAGAATTTTTTTGCCGAATCTATAAAGGTGTCCGGCATAGCACTGAGAGACTTGTGTTGGAAACACACAAATAGTTTAAAAGTGCCAAAAAGCTTGGAAAACCAAAAAATGTCAGTAAAAACATGACGTCCGAACAAGATCAAGTGTTCGGTGCCAATCCAGAAATTGGAAGAGAAAGAAAAAATTGTGCTTCTGTCGTGTTTTGACAGCGACCAAGAAGAAAACACATTTACAGCTCATATATAAATTTTAAGAGCCCCCAAGTGACTTGGGTAAGAATTTTATGTATAATGATTGTATGTACCGAAGTACTTATATCATATTTGTGTTCACCCGAACTTTAAACGCGTCTTAACCGACCGTCGGCTTCTCCCTCTTCGGCCAATGGCCGAAAAGTGTCATGTACTCCGCCTGTCGAGAGTATCGACGGTGTTTCCGATGACCAGGCAATCAGGCCATAAGGCTGTAACAGACAAAGCGCGCTCAGGGAACTTATGCTATATTACTAACGAAGTGTAAGAAGCATCTTCGAAGAAAATAGTACCCCCACCGACACCTTTCTTTGGTGCTCATTATTACTATGAGACTTGTGCAATAGATTTTTTGTACTCATGAGTTCCATTGTGTGCCGACCATGATTGAAAACAATAAGAGTGCTAGCTTTCGGCTTCACCCAGTCTGAGGTCAGAGCTCGGATGACCCGGTCGTGACAATCGCAGAGGTGCTCCCTTTACTCCCTAGCCGAACAATCGGGAACGTAGGGGTAAGCACAGGAGCCAGGCAACCCAGCTTGCAAATCGCTTAGGTCAATATGGTGCATATTGTGGCGTAATACACGAACAAGGAACGAAGCCGTACAAGTATAATCATATGCAAGAGGAAAAGCTCCATCAAGGGAGCCCCCAAGTAAATGGGGTATTTGAATTTGTGTGTCACAAACAAAGTTTTGACAAGGAGATTTTTTTACAAGCAACTTTTTTCCAAAAAAGTATAATGCTTGTTCGAGCCGAACACAAGTTAAAAATTTAAAACTTTGAGCATGAAGGCAACTTAGCTGGTTAATGTGTTCGGTATTGATGACGCGGTCCGAGCTTGATGCGGGACAAGGTTCCATCCCCCAAGCCGGTCCCAAGGTGGTGGAGCAAAGAGCTCGGCACTCCGAAGTGGTGACATAGCACGATCAATGCAGGCCGGCAGAGTGATGCCGAAGTCCCCGGCAAGTGGTAATGAAGTGTTGACGAAGCCCCCCGTCCAGCCGAGGTGACGCCAAAGGATATAGTCCAGCTGGATCATTTTCCTGTGCACAAAAAATAGTGCAAACCGGAGATAATAGTAATAATAATAATTAAAAAAATCGTTGCATAATAAATAATTTATGCAAAGTGCGTAATAAAAGAAATATGGCCTAGCGCCTAAGTCAATATCGATGCAGGGCATCGGCGTGATGCGGTAAAGGCGTGGCAAAGCCTGAATTCACAGGTCGGTCCGAGTTCCGGATGCGGCGTTCGCCGGACCATGTATGGAAACTGACCGAACCACTATGCGACCGTCGTTAATGCGGCCATCATTTGATAGACCTGTGTACATATGATGAACAAACCAGAGTAATAATTCCTTGGGAAAAATGAACCCGGACAAGAAAGAAAATACTAGGATTAATAGCACCTGGTTTATTTATTGTAGCAATCCGAAGAAAGGTGAATCCGAAAATTGGGACTCGATCCGCACACCAATTGTCTGATGGGCGATAAAGCGACGGTATGGCGATGCTGGCAAAGGTTGGCTCGCCGAGGCAAAGCCCTCGGTCCAGCTAACGTGACGGAGCTGGTCGGCTAGTGACGCCGAAGTCTCCGAAGTAGGTTGATGAAGAGATGGTGAAGCCCCCGGTCCAGCCGAGATGTCGAAGCCTCGATGTCAGCCGATGAGTCGAAGTATGTCGACGTGATGGACACCAGCTTGAAGAAGCAATAGTGCGGCCCTGCCAATGCAGGTCATGACGTGGTCGATGCCGGCTTGATGAAGTGACCGTGCGGCGATGCCGGTATGCCCGCTCCGTGTAATCTGTGGGGCGGCGATGTTGGTGATGATTTATCCTTCGCGATGCCGGACTCTTGTTCAGCTTGCCGATATGATGATCCGAAGAAGTTGAGCTCGGCTCAACAAAGCGACGACGTGTCTAGCGCAGGTCGGCAGCCTTGGAGCAATATTGCCGGACTGGTTGGACACCAGCATGATGATGAAGATGACCTCAGGGGAGGCTTAAAAATTTACGGGCACGTGTTTAAAAACAATGCACAATACCCTAGAAGAGAATTTTTTCTAAAAAGGTTGTCCAATATCACGTTCATAAATAAACATGAATTCAGGTCGGATCCGTATTCGCGCAGAAAACGGATCCGAAAATTGGTCCACTCATCGGAAGGTTCCTGGAGTTTGAACCGTCGGCTCGGGCTAAAATTTGGAGGGGCGGTAGATATGAGAATTCCGCAGTAGATGAACGGTTGGATCTTCCAAAGGACCTCCGAGCTGGTCTCTGGGGACCACGCCCTAAACTCGTCCAGATTCCCGTCCAGATTTGACAGGGCTTCGGTATATCATAGATTGTCGGAGATTCCTCCATCGGAACTCGACAAAATTTTTCATGGCTGTTGTAGACGTAATTTCATACTATTCCACCGAAGAAATCATCAAACCGACGCTCGAGGAGGTGGTGACGGCGAATACAAGTTCGCTGTCCATAAAAACAGCACGGCCGCCCGAGAGCAATGTTGACGTTGAGCCCTTGAGCTCCATGGATGACTCCTCTATGATCATGATAGAGATCGGAATTGATGTTGAAAAAGGCCCCCGTACGAACATGATGATCGGAGATGGAGCACGGTCCTCGGTCGAGTCAAGGTGACTAGTCGAGCCGGCGACGAAGATGCCGGCGTCGCAGTTGACCTGCGGGCGAGCCATTGATCCTTTTGCCGATCACATAGCGAAACTCTCAATGAAAGCACCAATGTCGATGTCAAAACCGGTGGATCTCGGGTAGGGGGTCCCGAACTGTGCGTCTAGGATCAATGGTAACAGGAGACAGGGGACACGATGTTTTACCCAGGTTCGGGCCCTCTTGGTGGAGGTAATATTCTACGTCCTGCTTGATTGATATTGATGATATAAGTATTACAAGAGTTGATCTACCACGAGATCGTAGAGGCTAAAACCCTAGAAGTTAGCCTATGGTATGATTGTTGTATATGATCTATCGACTAGCCTGACCTCGGTTTATATAATGCACCAAAGGCCTAGGATAACAAGAGTCCTAGCTGAATACGCCGGTGGGGAGGAGTCCTTGTCTTGATCACCAAGTCTTGTGGAATCTTCCATATATGCGGCAGCTGTCCGAACTGGCCCATGAGTATATGGCCATGGGGGTCCTCGGCCCAATCTAACAGATCGGGAGACGACGTGGTGAGTACCCCCTAGTCCAGGACACCGTCACTTGGGGTCGAAACTTGGAGTAAAAGCCTCCACAAAGTCGGTTTCACCCGAAAGGCAAGAGTCCTTCTCGGACTCCAGGGCCAAACACCAGGGTTCCCGGCGTCTGGACCCAAACGCCAAGGACCCTGGCGTCTGGCCCCTGGACTCCGCAAAACTTCCTATTGCGCTTTCCAAAAACCTTGTGGGCTTTCCCCTTTGTCCCAAATAAAGTGTTCTCGTACCAAAACATTTCAGGAAACATCCGGAACCCCTTCTGGTGAATTCCGAAACCCTTTCGGAGACCAAACACTATTATACCATATATCAAACTTTATCTCCGGACCATTCCGGAGTTCCTCATCATGTCCGTGATCTTATCCGGAACTCCGAACAACATTCGGTTACCAACATACATAACTCATAAATACTATATCGTGAACGAACGTTAAGCGTGCGGACCCTACGGGTTTGAGAACTATGTAGACATGACCGAGAGACTTCTCTGGTCAATAACCAATAGCGGAACCTAGATGCCCCTATTGGATCCTACATATTCTACGAAGATCTTTATCGGTCAAACCGCATAACAACATACGTTGTTCCCTTTGTCATCGGTATGTTACTTGCCCGAGATTCGATCGTCGGTATCTCAATACCTAGTTCAATATCGTTACCGGCAAGTCTCTTTACTCGTTCCGTAATACATCATCCCGCAACTAACTCATTAGTTACAATGCTTGCAAGGCTTATAGTGATGTGCATTACCGAGTGGGCCCAGAGATACCTCTCCGACAATCGGAGTGAAAAATCCTAATCTCGAAATACGCCAACTTAACAAGTACCTTCCGAGACACCTATAGAGCACCTTTATAATCACCTAGTTACGTTGTGACGTTTGGTAGCACACAAAGTGTTCCTCCGGTAAACGGGATTTGCATAATCTCATAGTCATAGGAACATGTATAAGTCATGAAGAAAGCAATAGCAACATACTAAACGATCAAATGCTAAGCTAACGGAATGGGTCAAGTAAATCACATCATATCCTAATGATGTGATCCCGTTAATCAAATGACAACTCATGTCTTGTTGGGGAACGTAGCATAAATTCAAAATTTTCCTACGTGTCACCAAGATCTATCTATGGAGAAACCAACAACGAGGGGAAGGAGAGTGCATCTGCATACCCTTGTAGATCACTAAGCGGAAGCGTTCAAGTGAACGGGGTTGATGGAGTCGTACTCGTCGTGATTCAAATCACCGATGATCAAGTGCCGAACGCACGGCACCTTCGCATTCAACACACGTACAGCCCGGAGACGTCTCCCATGCCTTGATCCAGCAAGGGGAGAGGGAGAGGTTGATGAAGATCCAGCAACACGACGGCGTGGTGGTGGATGCAGGGCGTCACAGTAGCAGGGCTTCGCCTATACTACGAGGGAGAGACGTAACGGGGAGAGAGGGAGGCGCCAGGGGCTGGTGTATGAAATCCCTCCTCTCCCCCACTATATATAGGAGGGCCAAGGGGTGGTGGTGCGCAGCCTAGGAGATCCAATCTCCTAGGTGCGGCGGCCAGGGGAGGTTTCCCTCCCCCCCAAGGCACTTAGGGGTGCCTTCCACTAGTGGGACTCCTCCCATGGAAAACCCTAGGCGCATGGGCCTAGTAGGGCTGGTGCCCTTGGCCCATCTAGGCCAAGGCGTACCCCCTACAGCCCACGTGGCCCCCCGGGACAGGTGGCCCCACCCGGTGAGCCCCCGGGACCCCTCCGGTGGTCCCGGTACAATACCGATAACCCCGAAACTTGTCCGATGGACGAACAGCACTTCCCTATATATAATTCTTTACCTCCGGACATTCCGGAACTCCTCGTTGACGTCCGGGATCTCATCCGGGACTCCAAACAACATTCGGGTTCCTGCATATACATATCTTCACAACCCTAGCGTCACCGAACCTTAAGTGTGTAGACCCTACGGGTTCGGGACATGCAGACATGACCGAGACGTTCTCCGGTCAATAACCAACAGCGGGATCTGGATACCCATGATGGCTCCCACATGTTCCACGATGATCTCATCGGATGAACCACGATGTCAAGGACTTAATCAATCCCGTATACAATTCCCTTTGTCTATCGGTATGTTACTTGCCCGAGATTCGATCGTCGGTATCCCGATACCTTGTTCAATCTCGTTACCGGCAAGTCTCTTTACTCGTTCCGTAACACATCATCCCGTGATCAACTCCTTGGTCACATTGCGCATATGATGATTCCTACCGAGTGGGCCCAGAGATACCTCTCCGTTTACACGGAGTGACAAATCCCAGTCTCGATTCGTGCCAACCCACTTTCGGAGATACCTGTAGTGTACCTTTATAGCCACCCAGTTACGTTGTGACGTTTGGCACACCTAAAGCACTCCTACGGTATCCGGGAGTTGCACAATCTCATGGTCTAAGGAAATGATACTTGACATTAGAAAAGCTTTAGCATACGAACTACACGATCTTTGTGCTAGGCTTAGGATTGGGTCTTGTCCATCACATCATTCTCCTAATGATGTGATCCCGTTATCAACGACATCCAATGTCCATGGTCAGGAAACCGTAACCATCTATTGATCAACGAGCTAGTCAACTAGAGGCTTACTAGGGACATGGTGTTGTCTACGTATCCACACATGTATCTGAGTTTCCTATCAATACAATTCTAGCATGGATAATAAACGATTATCATGAACAAGGAAATATAATAATAACTAATTTATTATTGCCTCTAGGGCATATTTCCAACAGTCTCCCACTTGCACTAGAGTCAATAATCTAGTTCACATCGCCATGTGATTAACACTCACAGGTCACATCGCCATGTGACTAACACCCAAGAGTTTACTAGAGTCAGTAGTCTAGTTCACATCACTATGTGATTAACACTCAATGAGTTTTAGGTTTGATCATGTTGCTTGTGAGAGAGGTTTTAGTCAACGGGTCCGAACCTTTCAGATCCGTGTGTGCTTTACAAATCTCTATGTCATCTCCTAGATGTAGCTACCACGCTCTATTTGGAGCTATTCCAAATAACTGTTCTACTTGGAGTTATTCTAAATTGTTGCTCCATTATACGTATCCGGTATCTCTATCGGAGCTATCCGGATAGGTGTTAAGCTTGCATCGACGTAACCCTTTACGACGAACTCTTTTACCACCTCCATAATCGAGAAAAATTCCTTAGTCCACTAGTTACTAAGGATAACTTTGACCGCTGTACTGTGATCCATTCTTGGATCACTCTTGTACCCCTTGACTGACTCATGGCAAGGCACACTTCAGGTGCGGTACTCAGCATAGCATACTGTAGAGCCTACGTCTTAAGCATAGGGGACGACCTTCGTCCTTTCTCTCTATTCTGCCGTGGTCGAGCTTTAAGTCTTAACTTCATACCTTACAACTCAGGCAAGAACTCCTTCTTTGACTGATCCATCTTGAACACCTTCAAGATCATGTCAAGGTATGTGCTCATTTGAAAGTACCATTAAGCGTTTTGATCTATCCTTATAGATCTTGATGCTCAATGTTCAAGTAGCTTAATCCAGGCTTTCCATTGAAAAACACTTTCCAAATAACCCTACATGCTTTCTAGAAATTCTACATCATTTCTGATCAACAATATGTCAACATATACTTATCAGAAATTCTATAGTGCTCCCACTCACTTCTTTGGAAATACAAGTTTCTCATAAACTTTGTATAAACCCAAAATCTTTGATCATCTCATCAAAGCATACATTCCAACTCCGAGATGCTTACTCCAGTCCTTAGAAGGATTGCTGGAGCTTTGCATACTTATTAGCATCTTTCAGGATTGACAAAACCTTCCGGTTGTATCACATACAACCTTTCCTCAAGAAAATCGTCGAGGAAACAATGTTTTGACATCCTATCTGCAAGATTTCATAAATAATGCAGTAATCGCTAATATAATTCCAACAGACTCTTAGCATCGCTACGAGTGAGAAAGTCTCATCGTAGTCAACTCTTTGAACTTGTCGAAAAACATCTTAATGACAAGTCGAGCTTTCTTAATGGTGACATTTACCATCATTGTCCGTCTTCCTTTTAAAATCCATCTGTACACTCAACAGCCTTACGACCATCAAGTAGTTCTTCCAAAGTCTACACTTTGTTTTCATATATGGATCCTCTCTCGGATTATATGGCCTCGAGCCATTTATCGGAATCCAGGCCCACCATCGCTTCTCCATAGCTCGTAGGTTCATTGTTGTCTAGCAACATGACTTCCAAGACAGGATTACGTACCACTCTGAAGTAGTACGCATCCTTGTCATCCCACGAGGTTTGGGAGTGACTTGATCAAAGTCTCATGATCAATATCATAAGCTTCCACTTCAATTGGTGTAGGTGCCACAGGAACAACTCTTTGTGCCCTGCTATACACTAGTTGAAGTAACGGTTCAATAACCTCATCAAGTCTCCACCATCCTCCCACTCAATTCTTTCGAGAGAAACTTTTCCTCGAGAAAGGACCCGATTCTAGAAACAATCCTTATTGCTTTCGAATCTGAGACAGGAGGTATACCCAACAGTTTTGGGTGTCCTATGAAGATGCATTTATCCGCTTGGTTCGAGCTTATCAGCCTGAAACTTTTTCACATAAGCGTCGCAGTCCCAAACTTTTAAGAAATGACAGCTTAGGTTTCTCTAAACCATAGTTCATACGGTGTCATATCATCGGAATTACGTGGTGCCCTATTTAAAGTGAATGTGGTTGTCTCTAATGCCTAACCCATAAACTATCGTGGTAATTCGATAAGAGACATCATGGTATGCATCATATCCAATAGGGTGTAGTTATGATGTTCGGACACACCATCACACTATGGTGTTCCAGGCTGTATTAGTTGTGAAACAATTTCCACAATGTCTTAATTCTGTGCCAAACTCGTAATTCAGATATTCATCTCTATGATCATATCATAGATCTTTTATCCTCTTGTCACGACGATCTTTCAACTTCACTCTGAAATTACTTGAACCTTTCAATAATTCAGACTCGTGATTCATCAAGTAAATATACTCAACATCTACTCAAGTCATCTGTGAAGTAAGAACATAACGATATCCACTACATGCCTCAGCACTCATTGGACTGCACACATCAAAATGTATTACTTCCAACAAGTTGCTTTCTTGTTCCATTTTACTGAAAACGAGGCTTTCAGTCATCTTGCCCATGTGGTATGATTTGCATGTCTCAAGTGATTCAAAATCAAGCGAGTACAAAACGGTCCATTTGCATGGAGTTTCTTCATGCATATACCACCAATAGACATGGTTCGCATGCCTCAAACTTTTCAAAAACGAGTGAGCCCAAAGATCCATCAACATGGAGCTTCTTCATGCGTTTTATACCGATATGACTTACGTGGCAGTGCCACAAGTAGGTGGTACTATCATTACTATCTTTTGGCATGAACATGTGTATCACTACGATCGAGATTCAATAAACCATTCATTTTAGGTGCAAGACCATTGAAGGTATTATTCAAATAAACAGAGTAACCGTTATTCTCCTTAAATGAATAACCGTATTGGGATAGACATAATCCAATCATGTCTATGCTCAACGCAAACACCAATCTCTATGGTAGAGGGAGTGTGCGATGCTTGATCATATCAACATTGGAAACACTTCCAACACATATCGTCAGCTCACCTTTAGCTAGTCTCCGTTTATTCCGTAGCTATTATTTCGAGTTACTAACACTTAGCAACTGAACCGGTATCTAATACCCTGGTGCTACTAGGAGTACTAGTAAAGTACACATCAACACAATGTATATCCAATATACTTCTATCGACCTTGCCAGCCTTCTTATCTACCAAGTATCTAGGGTAATTCTGCTCCAGTGGCTGTTCCCCTTATTACAGAAGCACTTAGTCTCGGGTTTGGGTTCAACCTTGGGTTTCTTCACTAGAGCAGCAGCTGAATTGCCGTTTCATGAAGTATTCCTTGCCCTTGCCCTTCTTGAAACTAGTGGTTTTACTAACCATCAACGATTGATGCTCCCTTTTGATTTCTACTTTCGCGGAGTCAAACATCGCGAATATCTCAAGGATCATCATATATGTCCCTGATATATAGTTCATCACGAAGCTCTAGCAGCTTGGTGGTAATGACTTCGGAGAAACATCACTATCTCATCTGGAAGATCAACTCCCACTTGATTCAAGCATTGTTGTACTCAGACAATCTGAGCACAAGCTCAACAATTGAGCTTTTCTCCTTAGTTTGTAGGCTAAGAAATCGTCGAGGTCTTATACCTCTTGTGACGTGGGCAACGAGCCTGAAATCCCAATTTCAGCCTCAAAAACATTCTTATATGTTTTGCGACGTTTCAAAACGTCTTTGGTGCCTCAACTCTAAACCGGTTTAACTTAACTATCATGTATAGTTATCAAACGTGTATGTCAGATGTTCGCAACATCTACAGACGACGTTCGAGGTTCAGCACACTGAGCGGTTGCATTAAGGACATAAGCCTTCTAAGAAGCAATGAGGACAATCCTCAGTTTACGGACCTAGTCCGCATAATTGCTACTATCAACTTTCAACTAAATTTTCTCTAGGAACATATCTAAACAGTAGAACTAAAGCGCGAGCTACGACATAATTTGCAATCCTTTTTGACTATGTTCAGGATAATTAAGTTCATCTTATGAACTCCCACTCAGATAGACATCCCTCTAGTCATCCTAGTGATTACATGATCGAGTGAACTAGGCCGTGTTCGATCATCACGTTGAAGACGGACTAGTCAACGTCGGTGAACATCTTCATGTTGATCGTATCTTTCTATACGACTCATGCTCGACCTTTCGGTCTCTGTGTTCCGAGGCCATGTCTTCACATGCTTAGGCTCGTCAAGTTAACCCTAAGTGTTTTTGCATGTGTAAATCTTGCTTACACCCGTTGTATGTGAACGAAAGGATCTATCACACCCGATTAACACGTGATGCTTCGAAGCGACGAACTGTAGCAACGGTGCACAGTTAGGGGAGAACACTTCTTGAAATTTTAATGAGGGATCATCTTATTTACTACCGTCGTACTAAGTAAACAAGATGCATAACATGATAAACATCATATGCAATCAAATAATAGTGACATGATATGGCCAATATCATATAGCTCCTTTGATCTCCATCTTGGGGCTCCATGATCATCTTGTCACCGTTGACACCTATTACAAGAACATGCAAGTCGTGATTCCTTACAAGAACATGATCAATCTCATACATCACATATATCATTCATCACATCTTTTGGCCATATCACATCACATAGCATACCCTGCAAAAACAAGTTAGACGTCCTCTAATTGTTGTTTGCATGTTTTACGTGGCTGCTATGGGTTTCTAGCAAGAACGTTTCTTACCTACGCAAAAACCACAACGTGATATGCCAATTGCTATTTACCCTTCATAAGGACCCTTTTCATCGAATCCGATCCGACTAAAGTAGGAGAGACAGACACCCGCTAGCCACCTTATGCAACTAGTGCATGTCAGTCGGTGGAACCTGTCTCACGTAAGAATACGTGTAAGGTCGGTCCGGCCGCTTCATCCCACGATGCCGCCGAATCAAGATAAGACTAGTAACGGCAAGCATATTGAACAAAATCAACGCCCACAACTACTTTGTGTTCTACTCGTGCATAGAAACTACGCATAATAGACCTAGCTCATGATACCACTGTTGGGGAACGTAGCAGAAATTCAAAATTTTCCTACGTATCACCAAGATCTATCTATGGAGAAACCAGCAACGAGGGGAAGGAGAGTGCATCTACATACCCTTGTAGATCGCTAAGCGGAAGCGTTCAAGTGAACGGGGTTGATGGAGTCGTACTCGTCGGTGATTCAAATCACCGATGATCAAGTGCCGAACGCACGGCACCTCCGCGTTCAACACACGTACGGAACGGAGACGTCTCCCACGCCTTGATCCAGCAAGGAGGAGGGAGAGGTTGATGAAGATCCAGCAACACGACGGCGTGGTGGTGGATGCAGGGCGTCACAGTAGCAGGGCTTCGCCTATACTACGAGAGAAAGACGTAACGGGGAGAGAGGGAGGCGCCAGGGGCTGGTGTATGAAATCCCTCCTCTCCCCCACTATATATAGGAGGGCCAAGGGGGGGTGGTGCGCAGCCTAGGAGATCCAATCTCCTAGGTGCGGCGGCCAGGGGAGGTTTCCCTCCCCCCCAAGGCACTTAGGGGTGCCTTCCACTAGTGGGACTCCTCCCCATGGAAACCCTAGGCGCATGGGCCTAGTAGGGCTGGTGCCCTTGGCCCATGTAGGCCAAGGCGCACCCCCTACAGCCCATGTGGCCCCCCGGGACAGGTGGCCCCACCCGGTGGACCCCCGGGACCCCTCCGGTGGTCCCGGTACAATACCGATAACCCCGAAACTTGTCCCGATGGCCGAAACAGCACTTCCTATATATAATTCTTTACCTCCGGACCATTCCGGAACTCCTCGTGACGTCCGGGATCTCATCCGGGACTCCGAACAATATTCGAGTTACTGCATACACATATCTTCATAACCCTAGCGTCACCGAACCTTAAGTGTGTAGACCCTACGGGTTCGGGAGACATGCAGACATGACCGAGACGTTCTCCGGTCAATAACCAACAACGGGATCTGGATACCCATGATGGCTCCCACATGTTCCACGATGATCTCATCGGATGAACCACGATGTCAAGGACTTTAATCAATCCCGTATACAATTCCCTTTGTCTATCGGTATGTTACTTGCCCGAGATTCGATCGTCGGAATCCAATACCTAGTTCAATCTCGTTACCGGCAAGTCTCTTTACTCGTTCCGTAACACATCATCCCGTGATCAACTCTTTGGTCACATTGCGCATATGATGATGTCCTACCGAGTGGGCCCAGAGATACCTCTCCGTTTACACGGAGTGACAAATCCCAGTCTCGATTCGTGCCAACCCAACAGACACTTCCGGAGATACCTGTAATGCACCTTTATAGTCACCCAGTTACGTTGTGACGTTTGATACACCCAAAGCATTCCTACGGTATCCGGGAGTTACACAATCTCATGGTCTAAGGAAATGATACTTGACATTAGAAAAGCTATAGCATATGAACTACACGATCTAGTGCTATGCTTAGGATTGGGTCTTTTCCATCACATCATTCTCCTAATGATGTGATCCCGTTATCAATGACATCCAATGTCCATGGTCAGGAAACCGTAACCATCTATTGATCAACGAGCTAGTCAACTAGAGGCTTACTAGGGACATGGTGTTGTCTATGTATCCACACATGTATCTGAGTTTCCTATCAATACAATTATAGCATGGATAATAAACGATTATCATGAACAAGGAAATATAATAATAACTAATTTATTATTGCCTCTAGGGCATATTTCCAACATGTCTATGGATAGGAAACATAACCATCTTTGATAAACGAGCTAGTCAAGTAAAGGCATACTAGTGACACTCTGTTTGTCTATGTATTCACACATGTATTATGTTTCCGGTTAATACAATTCTAGCATGAATAATAAACATTTATCATGATATAAGGAAATAAATAATAACTTTATTATTGCCTCTAGGGCATATTTCCTTCATTCTCCCGCTTGCACTAGAGTCAATAATCTAGATTACACAGTAATGATTCTAACACCCATGGAGCCTTGGTGCTGATCATGTTTTGCTCGTGGAAGAGGCTTAGTCAACTGGTCTGCAACATTCAGATCCGTATGTATCTTGCAAATCTCTATCTCTCCCACCTGGACTTGATCCCGGATGGAGTTGAAGCATCTCTTGATGTGCTTGGTTCTCTTGTGAAATCTGGATTCCTTTGCCAAGGCAATTGCACCAGTATTGTCACAAAAGATTTTCATTGGACCCGATGCACTAGGTACGACACCTAGATCGGATATGAACTCCTTCATCCAGACTCCTTCATTCGCTGCTTCTGAAGCAGCAATGTACTCCGCTTCACATGTAGATCCCGCCATGACGCTCTGTTTAGAACTGCTCCAACTGATAGCTCCATCGTTACATATAAACACGTATCCGGTTTGCGATTTAGAATCATCCAGATCAGTGTCAAAGCTTGCATCAATGTAACCATTTACGATGAGCTCTTTGTCACCTCCATAAATGAGAAACATATCCTTAGTCCTTTTCAGGTATTTCAGGATGTTCTTCACCGCTGTCCAGTGATCCACTCCTGGATGACTTTGGTACCTCCCAGCTAAACTAATAGCAAGGCACACATCTGGTCTGGTACACAACATTTCATACATGATAGAGCCTATGGCTGAAGCATAGGGAACATCTTTCATTTTCTCTCTAGCTTCTGTAGTGGTCGGGCATTGAGTCTTACTCAACTTCACACCTTGTAACACAGGAAGAACCCTATCTTTGCCTGATCCATTTTGAACTTCTTCAAAACTTTGTCAAGGTATGTGCTTTGTGAAAGTCCAATTAAGCGTCTTGATCTATCTCTATAGATCTTGATGCCTAATATGTAAGCAGCTTCACCGAGGTCTTTCATTGAAAAACTCTTATTCAAGTATCCTTTTATGCTATCCATAAATTCTATATCATTTCCAATCAACAATATGTCATCCACATATAATATTAGAAATGCTACAGAGCTCCCATTCACTTTCTTGTAAATACATGCTTCTCCAAAAGTCTGTATGAAACCATATACTTTGATCACACTATCAAAACGTTTATTCCAACTCCGAGAGGCTTGCACCAGCCCATAAATGGATCGCTGGAGCTTGCACACTTTGTTAGCACCTTTTGGATCGATAAAACCTTCAGTTTGCATCATATACAACTCTTCTTCCAGAAATCCATTCAGGAATGCAGTCTTTACATCCATTTGCCAAATTTCATAATCATAAAATGCGGCACTAGCTAACATGATTCGGACGGACTTAAGCATCGCTACTGGTGAGAAGGTCTCATCGTAGTCAACTCCTTGAACTTGTCGAAAACCTTCCGCAACAAGTCGAGCTTTGTAGACAGTAACATTACCATCAGCGTCTATCTTCTTCTTGAAGATCCATTTATTCTCGATGGCTTGCCGATCATCGGGAAAGTCAACCAAAGTCCACACTTTGTTCTCATACATGGATTCCATCTTAGATTTCATGGCCTCAAGCCATTTTGCGGAATCTGGGCTCATCATTGCTTCCTCATAGTTCATAGGTTCGTCATGGTCAAGTAACATGACCTTCAGAACAGGGTTACCGTACCACTCTGGTGCGGATCTTACTCTGGTTGACCTACAAGGTTCGGTAGTAACTTGATCTGAAGTTTCATGATCATTATCATTAGCTTCCTCACTAATTGGTGTAGGTGTAAGAGGAACCGGTTTCTGTGGTGAACTAATTTCCAATAAGGGAGCAAGTACAATTACCTCATCAAGTTCTACTTTCCTCCCACTCACTTCTTTCGAGAGAAACTCCTTCTCTAGAAAGGATCCATTCTTAGCAACAAATGTATTGCCTTCGGATCTGTGATAGAAGGTGTACCCAACAGTCTCCTTCGGGTATCCTATGAAGACACATTTCTCCGATTTGGGTTCGAGCTTATCAGGTTGAAGTTTTTTCACATAAGCATCGCAGCCCCAAACTTTAAGAAGCGACAACTTTGGTTTCTTGCCAAACCATAGTTCATAAGGCGGCGTCTCAACGGATTTTGATGGTGCCCTATTTAACGTGAATGCAGCCGTCTCTAAAGCATAACCCCAAAATGATAGTGGTAAATCAGTAAGAGACATCATAGATTGCACCATATCTAGTAAAGTACAATTATGATGTTCGGACACACCATTACGCTGTGGTGTTCCGGGTGGCGTGAGTTGCAAAACTATTCTGCATTGTTTTAAATGTAGACCAAACTCATAACTCAAATATTCTCCTCCACGATCAGATCGTAGAAACTTTATTTTCTTGTTACGATGATTTTCCACTTCACTCTGAAATTCTTTGAACTTTTCAAATGTTTCAGACTTATGTTTCATTAAGTAGATATACCCATATCTGCTCAAATCATCTGTGAAGGTGAGAAAATAACGATACCCGCCGTGAGCCTCAATATTCATTGGACCACATACATCAGTATGTATGATTTCCAACAAATCTGTTGCTCGCCCCAAAGTTCCGGAGAACGGCATTTTAGTCATCTTGCCCATAAGGCATGGTTCGCAAGTACCAAGTGATTCATAATCAAGTGATTCCAAAAGTCCATTAGTATGGAGTTTCTTCATGCGCTTTATACCAATATGACCCAAACGGCAGTGCGACAAATAAGTTGCACTATCATTATCAACTCTGCATCTTTTGGCTTCAAAATTATGAATATGTGTATCACTACTATCGAGATTCAACAAAAATAGACCACTCTTCAAGGGTGCATGACCATAAAAGATATTACTCATATAAATAGAACAACCACTATTCTTAGATTTAAATGAATAACCGTCTCGCATCAAACAAGATCCAGATATAATGTCCATGCTTAACGCTGGCACCAAATAACAATTATTTAGGTCTAAAACTAATCCCAAAGGTAGATGTAGAGGTAGTGTGCCGATGGCGATCACATCGACTTTGGAACCATTTCCCACGCGCATCGTCACCTCGTCCTTAGCCAGTCTTCGCTTAATCTGTAGTCCTTGTTTCGAGTTGCAAATATTAGCAACAGAACCAGTATCAAATACCCAGGTGCTACTGCGAGCTCTGGTAAGGTACACATCAATAACATGTATATCACATATACCTTTGTTCACCTTGCCATCCTTCTTATCCGCCAAATACTTCTGGCAGTTCTGCTTCCAGTGACCAGTCTGTTTGCAGTAGAAGCACTCAGTCTCAGGCTTAGGTCCAGACTTGGGTTTCTTCTCCTGAGCAGCAACTTGTTTGCTGTTCTTCTTGAAGTTCCCCTTCTTCCTCCCTTTGCCCTTTTTCTTGAAACTGGTGGTCTTGTTGACCATCAACACTTGATGCTCCTTCTTGATTTCTACCTCCGCTGCCTTTAGCATTGCGAAGAGCTCGGGAATTGTCTTATTCATCCCTTGCATATTATAGTTCATCATGAAGCTTTTGTAGCTTGGTGGCAGTGATTGAAGAACTCTGTCAATGACACTATCAACAAGAAGATTAACTCCCAGTTGAGTCAAGTGATTATGATACTCAGACATTTTGAGTATATGTTCACCGACAGAACTATTCTCCTCCATCTTGCAGCTATAGAACTTATTGGAGACTTCATATCTCTTAATCCGGGCATTTGCTTGAAATATTAACTTCAACTCCTGCAACATCTCATATGCTCCACGACGTTGAAAACGTCATTGAAGTCCCGGTTCTAAGCCGTAAAGCATGGCACACTAAACTATCGAGTAGTCATCAGCTTTACTCTGCCAGACGTTCTTAACGTCATCAGCAGCATCTACAGCAGGCCTGGCACCCAGCGGTGCTTCCGGGACATAATTCTTCTGTGCAGCAATGAGGATAATCCTCAAGTTACAGACCCAGTCCGTGTAATTGCTACCATCATCTTTCAACTTTGCTTTCTCAAGGAATGCATTAAAATTCAACGGAACAACAGCACGGGCCATCTATCTACAATCAACATAGACAAGCAAAATACTATCAGGTACTAAGTTCATGATAAATTTAAGTTCAATTAATCATATTACTTAAGAACTCCCACTTAGATAGACATCCCTCTGATCATCTAAGTGATCACGTGATCCAAATCAACTAAACCATGTCCGATCATCACGTGAGATGGAGTAGTTTTCAATGGTGAACATCACTATGTTGATCATATCTACTATATGACTCACACTCGACCTTTCGGTCTCAGTGTTCCGAGGCCATATCTGCATATGCTAGGCTCGTCAAATTTAACCTGAGTATTCTGCGTGTGCAAAACTGGCTTGCACCCGTTGTAGATGAACGTAGAGCTTATCACACCCGATCATCACTTGGTGTCTTGGCACGACGAACTTTCGCAACGGTGCATACTCAGGGAGAACACTTTTACCTTGAAATTTAGTGAGAGATCATCTTATAATGCTACCGTCAAACAAAGCAGAATAAGATGCATAAAGGATAAACATCACATGCAATCAATATAAGTGATATGATATGGCCATCATCATCTTGTGCTTGTGATCTCCATCTCCGAAGCACCGTTATGATCACCATCGTCACCGGCGCGACACCTTGATCTCCATCGTAGTATCCTTGTCGTCTCGCCAACTATTTCTTCTACGACTATCGCTACCGTTTAGTGATAAAGTAAAGCAATTACAGGGCGATTGCATTGCATACAATAAAGCGACAACCATATGGCTCCTGCCAGTTGCCGATAACTCGGTTACAAAACATGATCATCTCATACAACAAAATATAGCATCACGTCTTGACCATATCACATCACAACATGCCCTGCAAAAACAAGTTACCTCTACTTTCTTGTTGCAAGTTTTACGTAGCTGCTACGGGATGAGCAAGAACCGCTCTTACCTACGCATCAAAACCACAACGATAGTTCGTCAAGTTAGTGTTGTTTTGACCTTCGCAAGGACCGGGCGTAGCCACACTTGGTTGAACTAAAGTTGGAGAAACTGACACCCGCCAGCTACCTGTGTGCAAAGCACGCCGGTAGAACCAGTCTCGCGTAAGCGTACACGTAATGTCGGTCCGGGCTGCTTCATCTAACAATACCGCCGAACCAAAGTATGACATGCTGGTAAGAAGTATGACGTGTATCGCCCACAACTCACTTGTGTTCTACTCGTGCATATAACATCTACGCATAAAACCTGGCTCGGATACCACTGTTGGGGAACATAGTAATTTCAAAAAAATTCCTACGCACACGCAAGATCATGGTGATGCATAGCAACGAGAGGGGAGAGTATGTCTACGTACCCTCGTAGACCGAAAGCGGAAGCGTTTATCAACGCGGTTGATGTAGTCATACACCTTCATGATCCGTCCCGATCCACTATCGAACGTATGACACCTCCGTGTTCAGCACACGTTCAGCTCGATGACGTCCTCGCCTTCTTGATCCAGCAAGACAGGAGAAGTAGTAGATGAGTTCCGATAGCACGACGACGTGGTGACGGTGTTGGTGAAGAACAATCTCCGCAGGGCTTCGCCTTAGCACTACGAAAACTATGACGGAGGATAAACTAGAGGGGACGGGGTTGCCGGCACACGACTTGGTGTTTCTTGATGTGTCTTGGGTGCTAGCCCTACCCCTCTATTTATATGTTGGGCCTTGAGGTCGAAACTTGGAGTAAAAGCCTCCACAAAGTCGGTTTCACCCGAAAGGCAAGAGTCCTTCTCGGACTACAGGGCTAGACGCCAGGGTTCCCGACGTCTGGACCCAGATGCCAGGGACCCTGGCATCTGGCCCCTAGACTCTGCAAAACTTCCTTTTGCGCTTTCCCCTTTGGCCCAAATAAAGTGTTCTCATACCCAAACATTTCGGGAAACATCCGGAACCCTTCTGGAGATCAAACACTATTATCCCATATATCAAACTCTATCTCCGGACCATTCCGGAGTTCCTCGTCATGTTCGTGATCCTATCTGGAACTCCGAACAACATTTGGTTACCAACATACATAACTCATAAATACTATATCGTCAACAAACGTTAAGCGTGCGAACCCTACGGGTTTGAGAACTATGTAGACATGACCGAGACACTTCTCTGGTCAATAACCAATAGCAGAACCTGGATGCCCATATTGGCTCCTACATATTTTATGAAGATCTTTATCGGTGGAACCACATAACAACATACGTTGTTCCCTTTGTCATCGGTAGGTTACTTGACCGAGATTCGATCGTCGGTATCTCAATACCTAGTTCAATATCGTTACCAGCAAGTCTCTTTACTCATTCCGTAATACATCATCCCGCAACTAACTCATTAGTTACAATGCTTGCAAGGCTGATAGTGATGTGCATTACCGAGTGGGGCCAGAGATACCTCTCCGACAATCGGAGTGACAAATCCTAATCTCAAAATATGCCAACTCAACAAGTACCTTCAGAGACACCTGTAGAGCACCTTTATAATCACTCAGTTATGTTATGACGTTTGGTAGCACACAAAGTGTTCCTCCGGTAAACGGGAGTTGCATAATCTCATAGTCATAGGAACATGTATAAGTCATGAAGAAAGCAATAGCAACATACTAAACGATCAAATGCTAAGCTAACGGAATGGGTCAAGTTAATCACATCATTCTCCTAATGATGTGATACCGTTAATCAAATGACAACTCAAGTCTATGGTTAGGAAACATAACCATCTTTGATAAATGAGCTAGTCAAGTAGAGGCATACTAGTAACACTCTGTTTGTCTATGTATTCACACATGTATTATGTTTCCGGTTAATACAATTCTAGCATGAATAATAAACATTTATCATGATATAAGGAAATAAATAATAACTTTATTATTGCCTCTAGGGCATATTTCCTTCACTAGTGTCATGATATGGTTGCTATGGATAAGGTCATTGTTGTAGTTTGCCGATTGCGGATTTCACCGCTTTGGGTTTTTTCTCTCGCCTACGCATTGCTTTGGTCATATATGACTTTGCTATTTGCTGGCATTTGTGTGTGTGTGTGTTAGGTTTCTTTACTATATCAGGGAGGCTTGACCTTTTGAACTCCACATGCATGTCCCCAGGTTGAGGTAGTGGGACTTCATCTTCATCTGAGCTCGTCTCCTCCTTTCCCTTAGGTTCATAGTCCTCTTCTTCTTCCGTAGTCCAACCACAATGCTCCACATCCCCATAGACTTTAGGATCTGCAAGGTAATCAGCCACATAGCTCTCTCCTTACGAATCCTGGGACGACATGTTGCTCAAATCTGCAGCAGGACAACTCGAAGCAAAGACAGGAGATATTTGCGTGATACGGGAGTCAAAACCTCCGGGAGATTATATAATGAATTTTTACCGACCAAAATACGTAACGTGTAAGAAAACGGAGTCCGGAAAGCGCACGAGGTGCCCACGAGGTAGGGGGCGCGCCCAGGGGGGTAGGGCGCGCCCTCCACCCTCGTGGAGGCCTCATGCCCTTCCCAGACTGCTACTTATTTTTCTATTTTTCTAAATATTCCAAAACAGAGAAATATTACCTTAAAAACTGTTTTGGAGTCGGTTTACTTACCGTACCACATACCTATTCCTTTTCGGAGTCTGAAACATTCCGGAAAGTGTCCCTTATGTATTCCTCCGGGGTTATGGTTTCAATAACATTGGTTTCAACATTTATAGGATTACCTGAGATATAATGTTTAATTCTTTGACCGTTCACCACCTTTGGATTTGTGCCTTCGAAGTTGTTGATTTTTATGGCACCGGAATGATAGACCTCCTCGATAACGTAAGGACCTTCCCATTTAGAGAGAATTTTTCCTGCAAAAAATCTTAAACGAGAGTTGTATAGCAATACATAATCACATACATTAAACTCATGCTTTTGTATTCTTTTGTCATGCCATCTTTTAACTTTTTCTTTAAACAACTTGGCTTTTTCATAGGCTTGGGTTCTCCATTCATCGAGTGAGCTAATATCAAATAACCTCTTCTCACCGGCAAGTTTAAAATCATAATTGAGCTCTTTAATAGCCCAATATGCCTTGTGTTCTAGTTCGAGAGGTAAGTGACATGCTTTTCCATAAACCATTTTATACGGAGACATACCCATAGGATTTTTATATGCAGTTCTATAGGCCCATAATGCATCATCAAGTTTCTTGGACCAATTCTTTCTAGATCTATTAACAGTCTTTTGCAAAATTAATTTGAGTTCTCTATTACTCAATTCTACTTGACCACTAGACTGAGGGTGATAAGGAGATGCAATTCTATGATTAACATCATACTTAGCAAGCATTTTACGGAAAGCACCATGAATAAAATGTGAACCACAATCAATCATTAAATATCCAGGGACTCCAAACCTTGGAAAAATAACTTCTTTAAGCATTTTAATAGAAGTGTTATGATCAGCAGTACTAGTTGGAATAGCTTCTACCCACTTAGTAACGTAATCAACATCAACTAAAATATGTGTATATCCATTAGAGGAAGGAAAAGGTCCCATATAATCAAAGCCCCAAACATCAAATGGTTCAATAACGAGTGAATAGTTCATAGGCATTTCTTTACGTCTACTAATATTACCAATTCTTTGACATTCATCACAAGATAAAACAAACTTACGGGCATCCTTGAAGAGAGTAGGCCAATAAAAACCAGATTGCAATACCTTATGTGCAGTCCTATCTCCAGCATGGTGTCCTCCATAAGCTTCGGAGTGACACTTGCGTATGATCTGTTCCTGTTCATGCTCAGGTACACAATTTCTAATAACACCATCTACTCCTTCTTTATAAAGATGTGGGTCATCCCAAAAGTAATGCCTAAAATCATAGAAGAACTTTTTCTTTTGTTGGTATGTGAAACTAGGTGGTATGAATTTAGCAACAATATAATTAGCATAATCAGCATACCATGGAGCAGTATGAGAAGTATTTATGACATTTAATTGCTCATCAGGAAAGCTATCATCAATAGGTAGTGGGTCATCAAGCACATTTTCTAACCTAGACAAGTTGTCTGCAACGGGGTTCTCAGCTCCCTTTCTATCAACAATATGTAAGTCAAATTCTTGTAGCAAGAGAACCCATCTAATAAGTCTAGGTTTAGCATCTTTATTTTCCATGAGATATTTAACAGCAGCATGATCAATGTGAATAGTTACTTTAGAATCAACAATATAGGGTCTAAACTTATCACAAGCAAATACAACTGCTAACAATTCTTTTTCACTAGTAGCATAGTTTCTTTGAGAACCGTCTAGGGTTTTACTAGCATATTGAATAACATTTAATTTCTTATCAACTCTTTGCCCTAGAACATCACCTACAGCATAATCACTAGCATCACACATAATTTCAAAGGGTAAATTCCAATCAGGTGGCTGAATAATAGGTGCAGAGATCAATGCTTTCTTAAGTATTTCAAATGCTTCTACACAATCATCATAAAAAACAAATGGTATATCTTTTTGTAATAAATTAGTTAGAGGTCGAGAAATTTTTGAGAAGTCCTTAATGAACCTCCTATAAAATCCGGCGTGACTAAGGAAACTTCTTATACCTTTGATGTCCTTGGGACATGTCATCTTTTAAATAGCATCAACCTTGGCTTTATCAACTTCAATACCTCTTTCAGAAACTTTATGCCCCAGGACAATGCCTTCATTAACCATAAAGTGGCACTTCTCCCAATTCAAGACAAGATTAATTTCTTCACATCTCTGCAAAACTCGATCAAGGTTGCTCAAGCAATCATCAAAAGAATATCCATAGACGGAGAAATCATCCATGAAAACCTCACAAATCTTTTCACAAAAGTCAGAGAATATAGTCATCATGCATCTTTGAAAGGTAGCAGGTGCATTACATAAACCAAAAGGCATACGTCTATAAGCAGAAGTACCAAAAGGGCAAGTAAAAGTAGTCTTTGATTGATCTTTGGCTGACACAGGTATTTGGGAGAAACCAGAATAACCATCTAGAAAGCAAAAATGTGTATGTTTGGATAATCTTTCTAGCATTTCATCGATAAAAGGTAAGGGGTAATGATCCTTTTTAGTGGCCTTATTTCATTTGCGGAAATCAATTACCATCCTATAACCTGTAATAATTCTTTGAGGAATCAATTCATCTTTATCATTAGGAACGACAGTAATACCTCCCTTCTTAGGGACACAATGGACAGGGCTTACCCACTGACTATCAGCAACGGGATAGATTATACCTGCCTCAAGGAGCTTTAGTACTTTCTTTCTTACCACTTCTGTCATTTTAGAGCCGTCGTTGCTGATCACGAAC
The DNA here is from genome assembly GCF_003073215.2 of Triticum urartu. NCBI lineage: Eukaryota > Viridiplantae > Streptophyta > Magnoliopsida > Poales > Poaceae > Triticum > Triticum urartu. The sequence goes on from NC_053027.1 coordinate 422,170,466, forward strand.
TGGTTTAGCATCTTCTTGCAAATTTATTTTATGTTGACATAGAGTGGGACTAATGCCCTTAAGATCATCAAGAGTATAACCAATAGCAGCATGGTGCTTCTTTAGAGTTTTCAATAATCTCTCTTCCTCATGCTCTGAAAGGTTAGCACTAATAATGACAGGATATATCTTTTTCTCATCAAGATAAGCATATTTAAGAGTATCAGGCAACAGTTGAAGCTCAAACACGGGATCACCCTTGGGTGGAGGAGGATCCCCTAGGATTTCAACAGGTAAATTGTTTTTCAGAATAGGTTCCTATTTAAAGAATACTTCATCTATTTCCCTTCCTTCATTCATAAACATATCATTCTCATGGTCTAGCAAATAATGTTCTAAAGGATCACTAGGAGGTATGGCAATAGAAGCAAGACCAATAATTTCATCCTTACTAGGTAATTCTTCTTCACGGTGTTGTCTACTAAATTTAGAGAAATTACATTCATGAGACATATCATCTAAACTGGTAGTAACGCCATCCCTTTTGCAATCTATGGTAGCATTAACAGTGTTCAGGAAAGGTGTACCAAATATAATAGGACAAAAGCTATCTTGTGGGGAACCAAGAACAAGAAAATCAGCGGGATATTTAGTTTTCCCACACAAGACTTCAACATCTCTAACAATTCCCATTGGTGAAATAGTATCTCTATTGGCAAGTTTAATTGTGACATCAATATCTTCTAACTCAACAGGTGCAATATCATGCATAATTTCTCTAAAGGCTAATAGGTATTGCACTAGCACTGGCACCCATATCACATAAGCCATGATAACAATGATCTCCTATTTTAACAGAAATAACAGACATGCCTACCACAGGTCTAGTTTTATCTTTAGCACAATGTTTAGCAATTCTAGCAGTTTCATCACAGAAATAAATAGCATGCCCATTAATATTATTAGACAAGAGATCTTTAACAATAGCAATATTAGGTTCGACTTTAACTTGCTCAGGAGGTGTATATGTTTTAATATTGCTTTTACGAACCATAGTTGAAGCTTTAGCATGATCCTTTATCCTAACAGGGAAAGGTGTTTTCTCAACATAAGAAGTAGGAACAATAGGATCATTATAAGTGACAATCTTTTCTTCAACTTTAATAGGTGCAACTACTTTTACTTCTATGGGAGGATGATATTTAAACCACTTCTCCTTGGGGAGATCAACATAAGTAGCAAAAGATTCACAGAAAGAAGCTACTATCTCAGAGTCAAGTCCATATTTAGTGCTAAATTTACGGAAAATATCAGTATCCATAAAAGATTTAACACAATCAAACTTAGGTGTCATACCTGACTCCTTACCTTCGTCGAGGTCCCAATCTGCAGAGTTGCATTTAATTCTTTACAATAAATCCCATTTGAATTCAATAGTCTTCATCATAAAAGAGCCAGCACAAGAAGTATCAAGCATGGTGCGATTGCTATCAGAAAGCCGAGCATAAAAATTTTGAATAATCATTTCTCTTGAGAGCTCATGATTGGGGCATGAATATAACATTGATTTAAGCCTCCCCCAAGCTTGAGCGATGCTTTCTCCTTCGCGAGGCCAAAAATTATATATAACTGGGATCACGATGAACAAGATGCATAGGATAAAACTTCTGATGAAATTCCAATTTCAATCATTTGTAATTCCAAGACCCCATATCATCACATAGCCTATACCATGTCGATGCATCTTCCTTCAAAGATAAAGGGAAGACCTTCTTCTTAACAACATCTCCGGGTACACCTGCAAGCTTAAATAATCCACAAACTTCATCCACATATATTAAGTGCTTATCAGGATGCTTTGTTCCATCTCCTACCAAAGGATTAGCTAGCAGTTTTTCTATCATACCTGAAGGAATTTCAAAGCAGACGTTTTCATTTTCAGTAGGTTCAGTAGGTTGAGGAGCAACTCTTTGCTCTACTGGTCGGGGTGAAGATACCCCGAATAAGCCCCTCAGAGGATTACTTTCCATAGTAACAAGTGACAGTAAATTTCAGCACACTATATAAATTTTTCCTTACCAAATTCCACCTACCAAAGGCGCTTCAGTCCCCGGCAACGGCGCCACAAAAGAGTCTTGATGACCCACAAGTATAGGGGATCTAGCGTAGTCCTTTCGATAAGTAAGAGTGTCGAAGCCAACAAGGAGCAGAAGGAAATGATAAGCGGTTTCCAGCAAGGTATTCTCTGCAAGTACTGAAATAAGTGGTAACAGATAGTTTTGTGATAGGATAATTTGTAACGAGCAACAAGTAACAAAAGTAAATAAAGTGCAGCAATGTGGCCCAATCCTTTTTGTAGCAAAGGACAAGCCTGGACAAACTCTTATATAGAGAACAGCACTCCTGAGGACACATGGGAATATCGTCAAGCTTGTTTTCATCACGCTCATATGATTCGCGTTCGGTACTTTGATAATATGGTATGTGGGTGAACCGGTGCTTGGGTACTGCCCTTACTTGGACAAGCATCCCACTTATGATTAACCTCTATTGCAAGCATCCGCAACTACAACAAAAGTATTAAGGTAAACCTAACCATAGCATGAAACATATGGATCCAAATCAGCCCCTTACGAAGCAACGCATAAACTAGGGTTTAAGCTTCTGTCACTCTAGCAACCCATCATCTACTTATTACTCCCCAATGCCTTCCTCTAGGCCCAAATAATGGTTAAGTGTCATGTAGTCGACGTTCACATGACACCACCAGAGGGATGACAACATACATCTCATCAAAATATCGAACGAATACCAAATTCACATGACTACTAATAGCAAGACTTCTCCCATGTCCTCAGGAACAAATGTAACTACTCACAAAACATATTCATGTTCATAATCAGAGGGGTATTAATATGCATATAGGATCTGAACATATGATCTTCCACCAAATAAACCAACTAGCATCAACTACAAGGAGTAATTAACACTACTAGCAACGCACAGGTACCAATCCCGGACTTGGAGAGAAGAATTGGATACAAGAGATGAACTAGGGTTTTGAGAGGAGATGGTGCTGGTGAAGATGTTGATGGAGATTGCCCTCTCCCGATGAGAGGAGCATTGGTGATGACGATGGCGATGATTTCCCCCTCCCGGAGGGAAGTTTCCCCGGCAGAACAGCTCCGCCAGAGCCCTAGATTGGTTCCGCCAAGGTTCCGCCTCGTGGCGGTGGAGTTTCTTCCGAGAAGATGGCTTCTTATTTTTTTTCTCATAGAAAGACCTCATATAGCAGAAGATGGTCATCGGAGGGTCACCAGGGGGCCCACGAGGTAGGGGGGCGCGCCCAGAGGGGTAGGGCGCGTCCCCCACCCTCGTGGGCAGGGTGTGGCCCCCTGGTGAAGTTCTTGCTCTCAGTATTTTTTATATATTCGGAAAACGTCTTCCGTGAAGTTTCAGGACTTTTGGAGCTGTGCAGAATAGGTCTCTAATATTTGCTCCTTTTCCAGCCCAGAATCCCAGCTGCCGGCATTCTCCCTCTTTATGTAAACCTTGTAAAATAAGAGAGAGTAGGCATAAGTATTGTGACATAATGTGTAATAACAACCCATAATGCAATAAATATTGATATAAAAGCATGATGCAAAATGGACGTATCAGTTTGAAATATGATGTCGAGGATTCATTTAATCCCGTATACAATTCCCTTTGTTTCGTGATATGTTACTTGCTCGAGATTCGAACATGGGTATTGCCATACTTATAGTTCAATCTTGTTACTGGCAAGTCTCTTTACTCGTCCTGTAATACAAGATCCCCATGACTAAACTCATTAGTCACATGCTTGCAAGTTGTTCACGATGTTGTATTACCAAGAGGGCCTAGAGATATCTCTCTGTCACACGGAGCGACAAATCCCAGTCTCGATCCATGCAACCCAACAAATACTTTCCGAGATACCTGTAGAGCACCTTTATGATCACCCAGTTACGAAGTGACATTTGATAACCCACAAAGTATTCTTCCGGTATTCGTGAGTAGCATGATCTCATGGTCTAAGAAACAGATACTTGACATGAAGAATGTTGTAGCAATTAAACTAAGTGGTACGATCTCATGCTAAGCTTACGGTTGGGTTTGTCCATCACATCATTCTCCTAATGATGTGATCCCATCATTAAATGACAACTCATGTCTATGGTTAGGAAATCTTAACCATCTTTAATCAACGAGCTAGTCTAGTAGAGGCTCACAAGGGACATTGTATTCATTTATGTATTCACACATGTATCTAAGATGGTCAATACAATTATAGCATGGAGAATAAACATTTATTCATGAACAATGATAATAACATCTTTATTATTGCCTCTAGGGCATATTTCCAACAGTCTCCCACACCCAAGGACATGTATACGATTTTCAACCTATTTTGGTGAAATGGAGCATGTGCATGTAGTTCAAATTTTAATTATGCGCATTAAATGACTAGAAAACTCAATAAATGATTAAAAAATGCCAAACGAACCATGAATAATTTAAAGTAGTTATGTACAACCGTCTGGCACCAGTGGGTAAGCACTGTGTGCGCACGCGTCGTGCTTCCTTCTTTCCTAACTTTTCCATATTATATTAATGGTGTTGTATCCAAACACGCTACCGTCTCTCGCCACTCCCCCATCGCTTTCCGCCACCAGCGTCAGCGGGCATAAAAGGCTATGTGATGACACATCGGCCATACAGCAGTATACCCTTCCAAGTAGGCCTAATTCCGAGCATGGCAACCCGCTGAAGCGCCGCCCCCATCATCAACCTCCTCGATGAGGAGAACGAGCCAGAGCAGGCCGGAGAGCAAAAGCGGCAGCGCGCCGCTGAGCAAGAGGGAGACGACTTCATCAGTGTTTGCAGACGTACTGGTCGCAACGCAGAGCAAAATCAGCAACCCAATGCCGCACAAGAGCACTATAACGCCACCTTCAACGGCTGCGGAACGCCACGCTGAAGGAGCAGTGTGATGACCCCATCTTGGTTCTAGCTCCATCACTCGACACTGGTCGCGCCGTCAGAATCCCGATTCCTCGCTAGGAATGGGCATCGGCCGTCAGCACCATAATTTTACCGGTCGCCGACCACGTTGTTACCAGAGTCCACGGCACCCACGACACCAATGTGCTAGTCTCTAATATCGGTGACCTCCTTGGCCACGAAGGTGACACCAACAACGAAATAGAGCAAAATGGTCATCGGATCTTGGAATTGTGCATCATCGATGAAATAGCCAGGGAGGGGGTCGGTGTCACGCTACAACAGTTCTGCGAGTGTGTCAAACACGTGGACGAAGACATGAACCGGTTCATCTGCAGCCAAGAGTTACCGTAGGCAAGGGTGGTAGTCATGGACTCCGGTCGGTTTAGGCCCTATTTGTATCGGTTTTCGCCCAGTTTTAGATTATATTACTAGGTTAATTAGAATAGCATGCTAGCCCGCTATATATAGTTTAGATGAAACATGTCAAAAATGTAATGAATATGCTCCGGTTTATGTATAAATTGTCTAAGTTTGAATGGAAGTGGTCCACTATGTCTAAAACCACAAATGTCTGTGATACGGAGCAGGCCCGACACGGTGACCATCGGGATACACCTTATATATGCGAGGAGGCAACCCTTATCAGCAAGGTGTAGCTTCCCTTCCGCTAGCTGATTCGAATGGAACACATAGGTTAAGTGTGATGTGGATGGAGCAGTCTAAGGATGGGTGACCAGGTGGGGTTTGACCATGAATGGATTTCTCTTGGTTCGTGTTGCGGTGGGTCATGGTGAAATGTCCGAGCAAAAAGTTCGAGCTCACACGTTCTTAGGATTCCCTCCCACATGCTCGAAGTGGTGGGTGGACCGACACCCTACGTACGTCGTCCTTAATTACCTAGCTTTCATGGGGCTGTCTGGTTCGTGAGGTAGGTGCTGGAAATATGCCCTAGAAGCAATAATAAAGTGCTTATTATTATATTTCCTTGTTCATGATAATTGTCAATTGTTCATGCCATAATTTAATTAATCGGAAACCGTAATACATGTGTGAATAAATAGACCACAACATGTCCCTAGTAAGCCTCTAGTTGACTAGCTCGTTGATCAATAGATGGTTATGGTTTTCTGACCATGGATATTAGATGTCGTTTATAACGGGATCACATCATTAGGAGAATGATGTGATTAAAAAGACCCAATCCTAAGCATTAGGAGAATGACTTCTTCCATTTGAATAAATGAAAAGGGTTTTCTGAAAATATTTGAATTTCTTTTGGAACTATTTCAAATTCAGAAATTTTGAGCAACTCAATGATTTCCATGATAGAAGATAAAATAACTTCTTTAAAACATATGAAAGATGAGTTGGGAGTTTCACAGAAGCAAATTTAAAGTCCCTTTGAAATTATTTGGGTTTTATTTAAATTATTTTTCTACAAAAATATATATATGGAAAATAGGGTAAAATGATTCCCTACAGTAGAAAATTGGAGAGAAATAAATTTGAAATCATTTTGGTATTTTTAAAAATGATTTTTATTGGGTTTTACAAGAGCTGTAGCACTCTTTGCTTTATTTAAATTTTTGAGGGATTTATTTGACGCTAAAAATTGTGAATTTTGTAGAAAATATTTTTATGAAAATTTTGATATATAATATTCCTATATAAAATTTTAATTTTATTTTCTTCATTCAGTTTTTCCTTTTCTGTTTCTATTTTAAAGAAAAAACAAGCTGCATATGCGGCCTATAACTATCCGTCACCCATGGGCGCAACATAGTCAGCGGCCAGGCCCATAACTGCTTTTATTTATTTATTGGTTATGCTTAGAAAAATATACTATTTTCAAAAATATTTCTTTTTCTAAAAAATAAAGTTAAAAAAACTGCAGCGCGTGCACCGGCTGGCCGAACACTTTTTAGCCCATGCGTTTTTTCTCTTTTTCTATTTTTACGCCTACGTTTAGTCCCACATTGCCTAGCCTCTGATTTTTAAAACCTTTTTTCTACATATAAATATAGACCTATAGACCCTTCAAAAATCATCTGATTCTGGTTAAAGGTTTGACTAGATTCATTAAATAAAAATATTTTTCTGCTCTCTGACGAGACTTTTGGAAATTGCCTTCTCTCTTCAAAGTCGTCTTTTCTCTATCTTATAAAGGTGTTTTTTTTATTTTTTTATTTTTATACTTTCGTAGTTTATTATTTTTAGATTAGTACAATAGAATAATTAGATTATCTATTAGTCTCTGTATTTATACATTAGACCCAGAATACTTTTAGCCGTAGCTATTTTTCTTCCGTAAAACAGCTTGACCTTGATTTTTCAAATAGGCATAACTTTTTACTCGTTCATCCAAATTAGATGAAACCAGCGCCTATAGTTTTGTCTTGTTTTCACCTATCCAGTGAACCTGTCACATCAACTTTTTGAAATTTTCAATTTTCGAAATTTGTTCAGATTCATATTCAAACTTCTTTTGATCATAACTTGAGTTTCGTAACTCTGATTTAGTTGATTCTTTTTGCAAATCGTAGCTCTTGACCTAAACTTTCTGATAAGACCAAATCCACCCAATTTTGGTACTGTTAGAAATTGTTTTCTGTTGCAAGAGTTAATTGCTTATTTTCGAAGTTTTCCGAAGTCTTTTCTTCGATTCTTTTGCATGAGTGCTTATATATGCAATTGTTTGCTCACGATAGATTGAACAGAGTGTGACAAGTAGAACTATCAGGAGTTATGAGTGTGAATCATCTTCATCAACAGTACAAGGCAAGTTCACACTTTGATCATATTTTTCCTACCTAGTTTTTATGCATTAGTTTCACCCTCAAACATTGCATGAGTAGGTTGTGATAACATGTGTGTATTGGGAAGTACTTGATGAGGTAGGAACCTATGTCTTGCATTCAAACCCAGTGTATTATTGCATTATGCTTGCATTACTTTGCTATGCTCGTAGACGTGGATTGGTATGTGAGATTTCATGGAAGATGTGAGAGTTATATTAACTAAGGGAAACTTAAGGTGGCTACTTTAATACATATCTGGGTGGATTGGGTGGGGCACCCTGGGGATACCAGTGGCTTGCCCGGACACCTGGGGAATCCAGCGTTGTCCTAGGAGATCCTGGGGTATCCGTGTGATCATCCTATGGTTTGCCACCCAGGCTCAAAGGGATCATAAGATTATTCATGTTAGAAAGTTCCATGTGCAGCCACATGCCATTATGGGCTCTGGCATACTTGAGTAAGTTGTGGGGATCCTTTCCATGATGGGATATCAGATGTAGGGGATTGTAGGTGTACCGACCTATCTATCGGTTAAGGGGACCTCTTCAGAAAGATTGTGTCTCGGTCATCCGTTTTTCAAACATCATGTAGTGCGAGAAATACAACGGAGGAGATCGAGTCTTGTGGGAAAAGTGCGCAAACCTCTGCAGAGTGTACAAACTAATCATGATTAGCCGTGTCCCCGGTTATGGACATCTTGAGTATCTGGTGCTTGAATTATTATGTTGATCTCATCACTCTACTTAATTAATTTGTTGGATTGTCAACTTTTAATTGGGATTGAGTTGGGGGTTACCTTCTCAATGTTTGTCAACAAAGTTTGTAGTTAAATAAAATATATTACTTTGTTGTAGGGGAAACTTAGCTTTATGCATAATTAAACTTTGAGCCTCCACCAGCCAAATATGCGTGTAGTGATAGCCATTATTCAGCATTGCTCTACAGTGTGAAATTGCCAGTACATTCAATGTACTGACCTACATGGCTGCAACGTCTCTTGTTGTAGGATTCTTACGACGAGTAAGTGATATGTTAGGGTTACGATTTCTACACTCAACTTTGTCGTTGGTGTTGATGGGAATCCACAACCTTGTTGTTACTTCCGCTGTATGGATTGAGGTAATAGTATTTATGTTACTTTATACATGTGATTTACCTCTGTTATAAATCCTCGAGTACTGTGTGTGTCAGCATACCGATCTAGGGATGACACTTAAGCACAGAGGCTTGATCCATCCGGGTCGGGTCGCTACAAGATGGTATCAGAGCACATGTTGACTGTAGGACGTGACCCTTGAAACTGGCAAGCCCATAGGAAAAAAATCTCTAAAACTTTATTTCCAAAAAGATCTTTTACTCTCATCTTTTCTAAGCTTTACCAAGTATTCCTCCTCTCATCTCAAATAGTTAGAATATACTTTTCCCCCTTCTTGACCACACGAAGATTGGACTGATGAGACCACTCCAAGAAGTACAAGATATCAGATAACTAAGACCACTTTGGAATGAAGAGGATTTTACCATGCATTATAACAATGGAAACTACAACGGATGAAGACTCCGAAGACTAGGAGAATTTGAAGGCTCTGAAGAATTTCCAGATTGGTATGACCTAGGAGGGCTACCCTTATGGAACTTGTCATACTATTGAAGCTGTCAATACCCGAGACCAAGGTGTGTCGGAGAAAGACCGTAACATGGAGCGTTAAAACTCAAAGTTTTGTCAGGAAAACCCTAAGGCAGTGGATATCAACTATGGTGTGATAGCTCATGGCAATGACATAGGCGCAAACACGACTATCCATGATGTTATCGCCCGCTTATGCTATTGTCACCATGCTGAGTTAAGCAAGCATTTCTTCAGAAGGATTGGATGACAAAAGGGCTAATGGAGCACCTATCAGCAAAAGACAAAGTTTTAACCTTAGCTGGTGTATCACCGGGATCTGGAGTATTACATCAAGAATTTTAAGATGGACCTTCAGGAAGTTGTATTTGATAAGGAAACAGTTCATGAAGAACTCAGGACCCAGAAGCTGAAAGTAGCCAAGCTGGAGGAGTAAAACCTCGAGATACCGCAGATTCGTCAGTAACTGAAGGGCAGTAGGACCAAGGTTCATGTCAAGGATGTTGAAACCTAGAAGTTTGGAATGCAACTCCAGAATATTAAAGGACATCACGAGAGACTTCGCGCCAACAAAAATGATCTAGCAAAAGAACTTAAGAAGGGCAAGCAAAATCGGAAGAAGTCATCGGAGACATGAACAAGACTGGAAGAGTTTGATGATTTTGAAGATTTATTGACCTTTAGAAGACCAAACCCCTGTTATATACCTACGTTAGATGCGACGTTGTGAGATGTCATTTGTTTGATGTTTTCCCGACAACCACAAAAAAATCTGTCTTTTCAAAACTATTGTTTGTATTGTGTGTACCCCTCTCTATCTCTCTTATCTTACCCCAAAACCCCTGGACCCAATAGAGGATGAATGGTTTCCGGGATCGATAAGTCAATTAGAGACGGACCGATGGATTCAGAACATGGAAGGTCACATGAAGAATAACACTATAGTCGGAAAAGGATATGGCCCAACATGCTCTTTAGTGCTTTGAAAGAGGTGTTGCTACTTGGCGGAGGATGTACCAAACCATCAATGGGTGGCAAAGAGTAACCACTTGGGAAGAATTTAAGTTGACCCTACTAAAGTCTTGGTTTGTGTCCCAGAAATTGAAACCTTATGGAAACGATATGAAGAAACCTTGTGCATGCAAGCTCTGTGGAGAAATAGGGCACAACCATAAAGAACACCAGGATGAATGCCCTCATTGTGAAGAAAGTCACCCAGCTGAAGAATGCCCAACTAGGCAGGTTACTTGTTTCTTGTGTGAAGGGACTACCCACTACCCTGCTCAGTGTCACATTTACCCCATGGTACAATGAACCATCTAGCAGAAGAAAGAAGCAATGAAAGGAGCCCTCATGAAAATTCTAGAAGAACCGGTGATGAAGGAAGAGGTGGAGGACACACCCAAAGCAAACCCAATTAAACCCTGCACCAAGTCATGCTATTCATGTGGAGAAGAAGGACACATCTCCTAGAATTGTCTGAATGGGGATCTAGTAGAATTCTCGACAGAGGAAGTAGAGTATGAGCCACTGGAAATAGAAGCCCTGATTGGAACGGAGAAATCCAGGAAGAGAAATAGATTGGATTCCACGAATAACCAAATTTCTACAAAGAAGGACCTATATCACATGTTTCAGGTGCAAAGATTCAGGGCACTACTTCAGCGGTTGCCCAAAAAGGAAGCCGAGGACCCAAGGAAGCTATGTAATTACAAGGAAACCACGAGACTTGTTAGAAGTAATATGTTTTCATTGTAACAAAGAGGGCACTTTGCCAGAGATTGTCCCGATGAGGATATTAGTGTTAAATACTGGAGTCTGTGAGAAATATAGTAGTAGTGGGAACATTTCTTTTATATTGAGGTGTTGTGTTGATGCATGTAATGGAAATGCAGAAGATTGTAAGAATATGAGAATCAATAAAGTTAGCATCGTTGGTACTGATTTGGATGCTTATGAGTTGTTACTCTATGAAGAAAGACTTTGACCATTTTCAAGGGTATGAGAAATATGGTCTATGGATGAATTGTGCATTTAAAGGGTGGTAGTACCCTGTGAGGAAACTTGACCCCTGGAAAAGAAAATGACATTCCACGGAGTGGACTTCAGACAAAATAAGTACGAGTTTTATCTCGATATGTGGGATACCCCAAGAGTATGAAGGGATGAAGTACTGTTGGATATAAAGGAGGTATAATGTTGGTAACATGGAGAAATTGTAACTCCATGATGCTGAGTAATCACGTCTTAATTTGGTACAAATAGAAGGAAAGGAGATGGTACAATTGGATGGATTTAAGAATGCTAGGAAGCTGGATGTTGGAATAATGATCAGTTGCACCTGATGATGATTTCAAGGATTACAAGTGATGAGATGGGCCATAACCCACAAGCCCCAGGACCTGCCAAGAAGCAAGCACACTCTTGCTGAACGAAAAACCCTGGAAGAAGTTACGACTTTACCAACAGACGATCTTATAGGAGTAACGCAAAACCTGAGAGTTGTGAAGGAACGATAGATGTTTGGTTTGGCTTGCAGAATCAATGGATTTATCCAAACTTAGTTCGTCGACAAGAGAAATTCTGCAATGCTTTTGGATGACCGAGTGTTAGAATGCGAGATTCACTAAACCATATACAAGGTAATGATTTGGGTGCGCGATGGATTGATCACCATACCAACTTACTCTTATTATCCGCCTTGCTATACGGGATGGTAAATCTGAGTGACTTACCCATAGTAGAGCGACGACGATCAAAACCTTGTTTAAACCTTGTAATGGTATAACTATTTTCCCTTGTACAAAGCAGCTGTTGCCAATCGTAGGTCATACGGTGAGAATGAAATCCAGACCCGTTTTCTGTAGGGACCCAGTCTAATTGTTGGATGACCACCATGAGATATCGATAGTTGTTTAGTATTGGCGCCAGACCCGTCAGCTAAGAAGACCCAGTCATAGAAGGACCGTACCAAGATAAAAGGATAGAAGAATTGAGGAAAAGGTTATGCCACTACCGGAAGAGCCAGAGAAGGAATTATCCTGAAGATCTGAGAAGACCGACACTGCCAACAATAAGGATGGAGTATATGAGTTTTGTTGGAACCGTAACCATGCTTCTAAGGGTGGTAGCACCCCAGATCCCCTGTGACGATCGATGGATTTTGAGAAGCCCCGAACCTAACCTATTTCTTTCTAGCCTCTTCGAATCTCAAGGGCGAGATTCAATTTAAGGGTGGTAGGTTTCTAACATCCCAAAATTCTAAATTTTGGAATGTTATATTAAATAAATAGTTTTGATTGATTGTTTGATTGTGGTGTGGTTGGTTGAGTGAAATTGAGTGAAATTTGAAACTTATGGAAGTTAAATGAAGAGGGAATAAAAGGACTTACCCAAACTTTCACCTTGCATTTTTTATCTCCATGAATTCAAATTCTTCTCAAATACAAAACCCTAGAGTGAAGATGAAATGACTTCTTCCATTTAATAAATGAAAAGGGTTTTTTGAAAATATTTGAATTTCATTTGGAACTATTTCAAATTCAGAAATTTTAAGCAACTCAATGATTTCCATGAGAGAAGATAAAATTACTTCTTCAAAACATATGAAATACGAGTTGGGAGTTTCAAAGAAGCAAATTTAAAGTCCCTTTGAAATTATTTTCAATTTGGAGTTATTTGGGTTTTATTCAAATTATTTTTCTCCAAAAATAAAATATATGGAAAATAGTGTAAAATGATTCCCTACAGTAGAAAATTGGAGAGAAATAAATTTGAAATCATTTTGGTATTTTTAAAAATGATTTTTATTGGGTTTTATTATGAATTGGAGAGAAATAAATTTAAAATGATTCCCCATGGGCCCAACATAGTCAGCGGTCAGGCCCGTAACTTATTTTTATTTATTTTTTGGTTATGCTTAGAAAAAAAATACTATTTTCAGAAATATTTATTTTTCTAAAGAAAATAAAGTTCAAAAAAAAAACTACAGCGCGCGTGCGTCGGCCGGCCGAACACTTTAGCCCGTGCATTTTTCTCTTTTCTATTTTTACGTCGACGTTTAGTCCCACATTGCCTAGCCTTTGATTTTTAAACATTTTTTCTACATATAAATATAGACCCATAGACCCTCCAAAAATCATCTGATTCGGGTTAAATCAATATTTTGGTTTGACTAGATTTATTAAAGAAAAATATTTTTCTCCTCTCCGACGGGACTTCTGGAAATCGTCTCCTCTCTTCGAAGTCGTCTTTTCTCTATCTTATAAAGGTATTTTTCTTTGTTTTTTTTCTTTTTATACTTCCATAGTTTATTATTTTTAGACTAGTATAGTAGAATAATTAGATTATCTATTAGTCTCTGTATTTATACATTAGACCTAAACTTGTTTTAGCCGTAGCTATTTTTCTTCCGTAAAACAGATTGGCCTTGATTTTTCAAATAGGCATAACTTTTTACTCGTTCATCCAAATTAGATGAAACCAACGCCTATAGTTTTGTCTTGTTTTCGCCTATCCAGTGAACCTATCACATCAACTTTTTGAAATTTTCAAATTTCTAAATTTGTTCAAATTCATATTCAAACTTGTTTCAATCATAACTTGAGTTTTGTAACTCCGATTTAGTTGATTCTTTTTGCAAATCGAAGCTCTTGACCTAAACTTTCTGATAAGACCAAATCCACCAAATTTTGGTACTATTTGAAATTATTTTCTGTTGCAAGAGTTAATTGCTTGTTTTCGAAGTTTTTCGAAGTCTTTTCTTTGATTCTTTTGCATGAATGCTTATATATGCAATTGTTTGCTCATGATAGATTGAACGGAGTGTGACGAGTAGAACTATCAGGAGTTATGTGTGTGAATCATCTTCATCAACAATACAAGGCAAGATCACACTTTGATCATATTTTTCCTACCCAGTTTTCATGCATTAGTTTCACCCTCAAACATTGCATGAGTAGGATGTGATAACATGTGTGTATTGGAAAGTACTTGATGAGGTAGGAACCTATGTCTTGCATTCAAACCCAGGGTATTATTGCCTTATGCTTGCACTACTTTGCTATGCTCGTAGACGTGGATTGGTATGTGAGATTTCATGGAAGATGTGAGAGTTATATTAACTAAGGGAAACTTAAGGTGGCTACTTTAATACACATCTGGGTGGATTGGTTGGGGGCACCCCGGGGATACCAGTGGCTTGCCCGGACACCTGGGGAATCCAGCATTGTCCTAGGAGATCCCGGGGTATCCGTGTGATCATCCTATGGTTTGCCACCCAGGCTCAAAGGGATCATAAGATTATTCATGCTAGAAACTTCCGTGTGCAGCGACATGCCATTATGGGCTCTGGCTTACTTGAGTAAGTTGTGGGAGTCCTTTCCATGATGGGCTATCAGATGTAGGGGATTGTAGGTGTACCGGCCTATCTATCGGTTAAGGGGACCTCTTCAGAAAGACTGTGTCTCGGTCATCCGTTTTTCAAACATCATGCAGTGCGAGAAATACAACGGAGGAGATCGAGTCTTGTGGGAAAAGTGTGCAAACCTCTGTAGAGTGTACAAACTAATCATGATTAGCCGTGTCCCCGGTTATGGACCTCTTGAGTATCTGGTGGTTGAATTATTATGTTGATCTCATCACTCTACTTCATTAATTTGTTGGGTTGTTAACTTTTATTTGGGATTGAGTTGGGGTTACCTTCTCAATGTTTGTCAACAAACTTTGTAGTTAAAGAAAATATATTCCTTTGTTGTAGGAAAAAATTAGCTTTATGCAAAATTAAACTTTGAGCCTCTAGCAGCCAAATATGCATGTAGTGATAGCCATTATTTAGCATTGCTCTATAGTGTGAAATTGCTAGTACATTCAATGTACTGACCTACATGGCTGCAACGTCTCTTGTTGTAGGATTCTTACGACGAGTAAGTGATATGTTAGGGTTATGGTTTCTACACTCAACTTTGCTGTTGGTGTTGATGGGAATCCACAACCTTGTTGTTACTTCTGCTATATGGATTGAGGTAATAGTATTAACGTTACTTTATACATGTGATTTACCTCTGTTATAAATCCTTGAGTACTATGTGTGTCAGCATACCGATCCAGGGATGACACTTAAGCACAGAGACTTGATCCATTCGGGTCGGGTCGCTACAGAGGTATGGGGATACCGACGATCGAATCTCGGGCAAGTAACATACCGATGGACAAAGGGAATTGTATATGGGATTGATTGAATCCTCGACATCATGGTTCATCCGATGAGATCATCATGGAACATGTGGGAGGCAACATGGGTATCCAGATCCCGCTATTGGTTATTGGCCGGAGAGATGTCTCGGTCATGTGTGCATGTTTCCCGAACCCGTAGGGTCTACACACTTAAGGTTCCGTGACGCTAGAGTTGTTATAGGAAATTGTATGTGGTTACTGAAGGTTGTTTGGAGTCCTGGATGAGATACCGGATGCCACGAGGAGTTCCGGAATGGTTTGGAGGTGAAGATTTATATATGGGAAGTCTAGTTTCAGTCACCGGAATGGTTTTGGGGGTTATCGGTATGGTAACGTGACCACCGAAAGGTGTCCGGGGGTCCACTGGGTGGGTGTCGGTGTCAAAACCGGCATATCTCGGGTAGGGGGTCCCGAACTATGCGTCTAAGGATCGAAGGTAACAGGAGGCAGGGGACACGATGTTTTACCCAGGTTCGGGCCCTCTTGATGAAGGTAATACCCTACGTCCTGCTTGATTGCCTTTGATGAGTATAGGGGTTACAAGAGTTGATCTACCACGAGATCATAATGGCTAAACCCTAGATGTCTAACATGTATGGTTAGGATTGCCTCTATGGACTAAACCCTCCGGTTTATATAGACACAGGAGGGGCTAGGGTTGTACAAAGTCGATTTACAGAGAAAGGAATCTTTACATCCGAATGCCAAGCTTGCCATCCACGCAAAGGAGAGTCCCATCCGGACACGGGGGAAAGTCTTCTATCTTGTATCTTCGCGTCCCATTAGTCCGGCCCATGTTGCATAGCCCAGACGCCCGAGGATCCCCTTATCTAGGACTCCCTCAGTAGCCCCTGAACCAGGCTTCAATGATGATGTGTCCGGCGTGCAGATTGTCTTCAGCATTGCAAGGCGGGTTCCTCCTCTGAATATTTTAAAGCATCTAAACCAAAGGACTATATTTAGATTTTACATCTTCGGTCTTGGTAAGGTGAGCTCTTCGAACAGTTCGGCTTTACATTAAATGTTATATCCTTCGGCTTTTGCGCCATCGCTGCTTCGGCTCCCACGTGTCAGATGAATATGAAGGGTCCAAGTATTTTGTACACATAACACCCGGGCCATGTAGGGAAGGTGTCTATTTATGGAGATTGAATCTCAGATGCCATTCCACACCAGGCGGAAAATCCTTAGAGCTTGCCACAAGAAACCACGCAAGCATGGCCAGCGCTCCCAGTTCTTCCTCCCGCCCCCACGGTCCGCAAAAAGGTGATTGGGAGAGCTGTTCTTTATCCCACGCCCAGCTAACCAAGCTCCAGGTGCAGGGATACCTCCCCCCTACGGATCTAGTCCCCATTCGGGCGGTATTAACCTCTTTTACTAGTGAAGCCCTGGCAGAAAATTTCCCTAATCCTTCAGAAGGGAAGCGAGTGTGCTTCGTTTCCTTTTTATTAAGAGGCGTCGGATTTCCAATCCATCCTTTCCTCCGAGGTCTCCTGGAGTATTATGGCCTCCACCTGCACAACCTCACGCCGGGCTCCATTCTACACATCGCGGGCTTCGTCGCTCTTTGTGAGCTGTTCTTAGGCTGCGAGGCCCATTTTGAGTTATGGAGGAAGCTTTTCTGCCTCGTCCCTCGCTCCCAAAAGGGATCCATTTTTGAGGTGGGCGGCACCAAAGTGTGGCGCATAGCCAGGACATGATACCTATCCGGCACTCTGAAGAAGGCATCTGAAGAGTGGCCCTCGGAGTGGTTTTATATTGAAGATGACGTTCTCCTAGAACCAATCCGACAAGGCCTACCTGCGTTTTCCAATGCTCCATTAAAGAAGCTCCACAGCTGGCACCCTGAAGCCTCGGGGAGGAAGACAGTGCGGAGGTTAAGAAGCTAATGGACAAGATAAAGACACTCGCCCAATCCGGAATGTCCAATATTGAGGTAATGGCAATTTCAATAATGCGGGGTGTTCAGCCACTCCAATCCAGAGGACTGCCCATGTGGCATTACAACGGAGAAGACGACACATCTCGATGCAGACGTAAGGGTCCGAACAACTTCGCCGCCTTGGCCGCCATGCTGGCTGATCTTTTTAAGGGGGAGAAAGAAGAATTCACTCACCTTAAGTGTCGAGATGGTTTTTCCATGTACAACCCTCCCAGCTGGGTAAGCCTTCGCTCAGCAATTTTACTCAATACTCCTCCTGAGTCGCACCCAGCTGAACTTAATCCCATCATTTCTTAACAGGAATGGAGGAAAGTTGCCACAGAGATCTATAGCCCCGCCCTGCAGCCGGAGGACCATAATCAGGACCTGGATCCCAGATTCAAAGAGGATCCGGATATATCCGTAGAGCTCAAGGAGGGGGTTTTCTATCAAGCGAGTTACGATGGCACAGAAGTGGCCATTATAGTTGATTGCCCTGGCCTTCTTCCCTCTTCCCACGTAAGTACTTAGGAGACATACTCTCCAAAAGAGTTTTCTTATTGCGCCTCACCTGCCGCATTGTCTCATGTTTTCAAAGGGGTGGCGCCTGTCTCGCCACACCGCATCGAAAGCGTCCCTTAAGAAGGCGACACCTGCACGGGGCGGGTCATCAAAAAGAAAGGCGGACGACAATAGTGCCAAGCTCCCACCCTAAAAAAGGTATGGTTATTTTTTAATGCTCTCATGGCAAAGGTACCGAATTTTGATATTTCCTACCGTGCAACATTTTCAGGAAAAGCATACACCGGACAGTGTCCAGGGATCTTGCCGGTCATGCATCACCCATCCAGACCTCGGATCCCGCCCAAAGGGCTGGGGTTGGTACCGGAGAAATGCCAGATTGTCCTCTCCATGAGGATTCAGATGATGTATCAGTTACCAACTCCGAAGTGGAGAGCGCAATGAACCATCGGCGCCGGAGAGCGGCCATGCGCGACCCATCCTTTACTGAAGAAGCATTTAATGCTTTCAGCTCAGCGGATGCATACATCCGAGCTGCTCCGGATGGGCTCGCTGGAGCCACTCAACAGCTTTCCAAGGACATGCGGGTAAGATCATCTGTTAGTAGCCCCCGAAACTTAAAGCAGTTAACGCAACTGATTTAAGGATCATTGCATAATCAGGTACTCACAGAGAAGAAAACCATGTTGTCTCAGGAGCTGGGGAAATGCCGGACTCGGCTAACTGCTGCTACCGCCGAACTAGCGAAGTCCAAGGAGGCACCGACTGGTAATGTCTGCGACTGTCCGGAAAATATAGTCATGTGCTAGTGATGTTTATTCAAATAAACACTGTTGTATTTATGATGGCAGGATCGTCGGATCAGCTGGAAGAGAAACTGAAGGCCGCGCAGGTGGCTAGACAACATGCCGAAAGGCAAGAGGCCGTTGGTCAAGTGTACTGATACGGACCAGGAATGAGAAGAACAAGCTGCAGGACGCCAACACTCAGCTAGGCGAAGAGCTAAAAGACGTGCGAGCCCAACCGTCGGACGCCTTGAAGGAGAACCGAAAGATGAGAGGCGGCATATTCAGTATGCCTTTTAACTTACTTCCGTGTAGTTCGCTAATGCAAATCCTAAAATTTTTATTTCTGTAGGTGTGCTGACTGGGCGGCCCCAAGAAGAGGTGTCCGGATTTCAAGGCGACCTGCTACAAGAGTTGTCTAAGGTGCATGAGCGAGCACAGAAGGCAATGAGGAACATCGCTAAGGCTTTATGGCCAACCGATTCTCCTCCAGGAAGTATAGAGGAACTCGTTAATTTGTTCAAGGAAGCTCGCCGCCGCTTTGGGCTATGGAAGATATCAGCCTGCCGAGAAGGTGCTCGGGAAGCCTGGGCCATGGTGAAAACATGGTACACCGGACTTGATCCAAATCATATGGTGCGGGTCGGACTGCAAGGATCCGATGGACAGGAAATTCCGATCAGCCTGGTGTACGACCACGTGAAGATGACCGCCAAGTTTTCTCAACAGGATTGTAAACTAGACAGCCTGTTAGAGGGTCTAGAGGAAGAAGAAGTTTTCGAGTCCAAGTAGAAATGTACTTTTATTGACAAACTTGTCTCCAGCCGAATTTGTAAAACGATTGTCATGGCATACTTTCTGCTTCGACCTCCGAAAACCCTCAGTTTGGAGTGTTTTCGAATACTACACCATAGGTAAACACCAAAGTATGTTCGGAAACTAGGCAGTCCGGTCATGGTTGCTTGAACAGACAAGTTGTATTCGGGGAGTTATGTTATATTACATTTGATTGTAAGAAACATCTTCCAAAGAGAATAGTTCCGTTAAGGGTTCCTCTCCCTGGGCCAGCATGCTGTTTTGTTTGTGCATGCCGAAGCTGTGATGCTAAAAAATCACAATACACGTTATAGTCTAGTGGTTTTGTATTGCAACGAGGGCAATTCGTCTTTTTTCACCGACCAATCACTCCCTTAAGAACGCTAGCTTTCGGCTTCACCCGTCTGAGGTACACGTCCGGATAACCCGGCTATAACAATTGTAGAGGTGCTCCCTTTATGCCCTAGCCGAACAAGCGGGAACGTATGGCATAAGCATAGGAGCCAGGCAACCTAGCTTGGCAAAAACTTAAGTCATAAAGGTGCATATAATGGCGAAGAAAATACATATATATGAGTAGATGACACATATATACGGCGAGCTTGACGCTCAAAAAATAATAATAAGCTTCTTGTGAAAAGAAGCCCCTAGGTATTGTGGGGTACATTTAAGGACGTATACCCCTCAGGTGTGCGGTTTATCCGAACACGAGCTAGAAGTCGTATATAACAACAAAAAGAAGAAAAAGAAAAGAAAAGAATAAGGTAACGAACAATGAGTTCGGACTTAGGCGTAGAATCTGCGGAGTCTAGCAGCGTTCCATGGGTTCGGCTCTAAGCGATTGTCCGATGCATCACGAAGGCGCTAGGCTCCTCCAGTGAGAACTTCATCTATAATGAAGGGACCCTCCCATTTGGGCTTGAGCTTGTCCTTTTTCTTCTCTGGTAGGTGTAGAACAAGTTCACCGACATTGTAAGTCTTGGCCCGCACTTCTTTGCTTTGGTATCTTCGAGCTTGCTATTGGTAGAATGCTGAGCAAGCTTTTGCGACATCGCGCTCCTCCTCCAGGCCATCTAAGTCATCTTGCCGATCGAGCTCGGCTTCTTTATCCTCGTACATGCGGACTCGAGGTGAGTCGTGGATAATATCGCAGGGCAAGACGACCTCTACGCCATACACCATGAAGAACAGTGTGTATCCGGTCATGCGATTGGGCATGGTCCGCAGCCCCCAGAGTACGGAGTCGAGCTCCTCAACCCAATGTTTATCTAACTCCTGTAAGGATCGCACTACTCTGGGTTTAATGCCGCTCCTTATCAGGCCATTAGCCCGTTCGACTTAACCGTTTGTTTGAGGGTGATAGACGGAGGCATAATCGAGCTTGATGCCTAGATTAGCGCACCAGGTTTTTATTTGTCGACTATGAAGTTGGAGCCGTTATCGGTAATGATGCTGTGTGGGACACCATAACGGTGTACGACACCTGATATGAAATCTATCACTGGTCCGGCTTCAGCCGTTTTAACTGGTTTGGCCTCTATCCACTTGGTAAATTTATCCACCATGACCAACATATTTTCTTTTCTTATGGCTTCCCCCTTTAAGGGGTCCGACCATGCCAAGCCCCCAGACTGCAAAGGACCAAGTAATGGGGATCGTTTGTAGGGAGGTAGGCGGCATATGGCTTTGATTGACGAAAAGCTGGCATCCTACACAACGCCAGACGAGGTCTTGTGCATCTGCTCGGGCCGTAGGCCAGAAAAATCCAGTTCGAAAGGCTTTACTTACAAGGGCCCAAGCTGCGGCATGATGACCGCCAAGACCAGCGTGGATTTCGGCCAAGAGCTACCGCCCCTCTTCTTTGGAGATACACCTTTGAAGGACTCCAGTAGTACTTTTCTTGTAGAGCTCTCCTTCATGAACCTTGTAGGCTTTCGAGCATCGGACGATGCATCGAGCCTCATTCTGGTCCTCGGGGAGATCTCGCCTATTGAGGTAGGCCAGGAAGGGTTCGGTCCATGGGGAGATTACCGCCATGATTACATGAGCCGATGGCATTGGTTCGGTGGCCTAGCCCCCGATGATATCGGGATTGTATTCGGAATCCGGGGGTGTGATTCGACCCGGACTGATGTTGCTGCTCTCGTCCTACCATACCACGGATGGCTTGAAGAGCCTTTCCACGAATGTGTTAGGTGGGACGGGGTCGCGCTTAGCCCCCATGCGAGCAAGGATGTCCGCTGCCTGATTGCTCTCTCGAGCCACGTGATGAAACTCAAGCCCCTCGAATCGAGCTAATATTTTAAGTACGTCGTTATGGTAAGCCACCATCTTCGGATCTTTGGCATCAAAATCTCCGTTTATTTCGGATATTGCGAGGTTTGAATCCCCGCGCACCACGAGGCATTGTATTCCCATAGAGACAGCCATCCGAAGACCATGTAATAAGGACTCATATTCGGCTACGTTGTTAGAGTATGTATACAGTATTTGGAGGACATAACGGACTGTATCCTTTGGGGGGTGTCAAGACGACATCGGCCCCAAGTCCAGCTAGCATTTTAGAGCCATTGAAGTGCATCACCCAGTTGGAATACGTGCCGTACTCTTTAGGGAGTTCGGCCTCTGTCCATTCGGCGATTAAGTCAGCCAACACCTGAGATTTTATGGCTCGGCGTGGTTTGTACGTTATTTCACATGGTAAGATATCTATGGCCCATTTGGCAATCCGACCGGTGGCGTCTCGGTTGTTTATAATATCATTGAGTGGTACTTCTGAAGCCACTGTGATCGAGCACTCTTGAAAGTAGTGTCATAGCTTGCAGGATGCCATAAAGACTGCATATGCTACCTTCTGATAATGCGGGTATCGAGATTTGCATGGTGTAAGGACTGCCGATACGTAGTATACTGGTTTTTGGAGTGGGAATTTATGCCCCTCTTCTTCTCGTTCGACGACGAGCACCGCACTCACCACCTGGTGGGTTGTAGATATGTAAAGCAACATCGGTTCACCGATGTTTGGTGCGGCCAGGATTGGGTTGCTAGCTAGCAAAGTTTTTATTTCCTCCAGTCTGGCCGCTGCAGCGTCCGTCCATGCAAAGTGGTCGGTGCGTCGGAGCAGGCGATACAATGGCAATGCCTTTTCTCCTAATCTGGAGATAAAACAGCTCAAAGCTGCCACACACCCGGCTAGTTTTTGGACCTGCTTGAGGTCAGTTGGTGTTGCCAATTGTGACAGGGCTCAGATTTTGGCTGGGTTTGCTTCAATTCCTCTATTGGAGACAATAAACCCGAGCAGTTTTCCGGCGGGAACGCCGAAAACGCACTTTTCTGGATTGAGTCTGATGTCATATGTTCGGAGGTTGTGGAATGTGAGGCGTAAGTCATCCACCAATGATTCAACGTGCTTAGTTTTGATGACTACGTCATCTACATATGCCTCCACAGTCTTGCCGATTTGCTTCTCCAGGCACGTTTGAATCATGCGTTGGTAAGTGGCGTCAGCGTTCTTGAGCCCAAAAGGCATAGTGTTGAAGCAGAAAGGCCCGTATGGGGTGATGAATGTCATTGCGGCCTGGTCGTATTACTTCATCTTAATTTGATGGTATCCAGAGTATGCATAGAGGAAACACAGTGAATCATGTCCCGCGGTTGCATCAATAATCTGGTCGATGCGAGGTAGTGCGAAGGGGTCCTTAGGGCAGGCCTTATTAAGGTCTTTGAAATCGACACACTGGTGCCAGGATTTATCCTTCTTTGGTACCATGACCAAGTTTTCTAGCCAGTCCGGATGTTTGATTTTTTTGATAAACCCGGCTTCGAGTAACTTGGCTAGCTCCTCCCCCATAGCCTGTCGTTTAGGTTCGGAAAATCGCTGCAGCATTTGCTTGACTGGCTTGTATCCCTTCAGTATATTGAGACTATGTTCGGCCAGTCCGCGCAGGATTCCTAGCATATCAGAAGGGTGCCAGGCGAAGATGTCCCAGTTTGCACGCAGGAACACACGTAATGCGGCGTCGACCGTCGGGTCCAGTTGTGCCCCAATGGAAGCTATCTTCTTGGGGTCCGTCGGGTGAACTTGAAATTTGACTATTTCGTCTACTGGTTTGAAGGAAGTTGACTTAGTTCTTTTATCGAGTATTACGTCGTCCCTATCCACTATGGAACACACACTACTGAGGTTGCTGCTAACGCGACACTACGATTAGAGACCCTTCAACGAAACTGTGTGCGATGCCATAATTCACAAACGGTGGTGTAAAAAACCCGTCAAAAAAGGTGCAAAACATTTGCGATGGAGGATGCATCAAACACGGTTCAGATTTTAGTTGCGTGTGCGATGCAGGGCATACGGCTCAGCTCAATTAACTGTTTGCGATGAGGAGGAACAAAAGAAATGGGCAGCCAGATGAAGGTGTGTGTGTGATGTACATCATACAGTTCACTCGGATGAACTGTTTTTGATTAGGCAGCACAAAAGAAACGGTCAGCCAGATCAAAGGTGTGTGCGATATATGGCATGCGGTTCACTCGGATGAACTGTTTGCGTTGAGACATGAGAGCAGAAACGGTTCAAATGCACAAGATGTGTGTGATACGAGGCAAACATGTGTGTAATCGGAAACGTGTGCAAAGACCTATAGCAACACAGACAATTACTGCTAACAAGACGTGTGTGTTGTGAGAAAACGACTGCTGGTATACTATTGTGAGTGATTGATGAAAACATCACTGACGGGTTACATTGTTTAGTCCGTGTGCGATGTGATTTTCTTTGTCCGCACAACATCTACGCTCTGTCTACAGAGCATCAACATATATACTTAAAAAGACAACATTGCATAACAAAATTAAGCATACAATTACATAAGTGACTACACACATAACATTTCCACACACCAAAGCAAGCAATTACATGCATACTAAAGTAGGAGAAACGAGGATCTAATCATCTACTTATTGTTGCGGCGACGCTTGCCATTGCTCTGCTTCCGGCTGGATCCCTGTCCGTTTTGGGGAGGGAGGCACTTCCTCATGCCAACGATCCGCCTCTACATGTCGTAGCTTGCTACATCTTGAGCTTGCGTTGGTTTTCCCCGAAGAGGAAGGGATGATGCAGCAGAGTAGCATAAGTATTTCCCTTAGTTTTTGAGAACCAAGGTATCAATCCAATAGGAGGCCACGCTCAAGTCCCCCGTACCTGCACAAAACGATAGCTACTCGCAACCAACGCGATTAGGGGTTGTCAATCCCTTCATGGTCACTTACGAGAGTGAGATCTGATAGATATAATGTTTTTGGTATTTTTGGTATAAAGATGCAAAGTAAAAAGTAAAAGCAAAGTAAAAAAGCAAAGCAAGATTAAAGTGATGGAGATTGATATGATGAGAATAGACCCGGGGGCCATAGGTTTCACTAGTGGCTTCTCTCAAGAGCATAAGTATTCTACGGTGGGTGAACAAATTAGTGTTGAGCAATTGACAGAATTAAGCACAGTTATGAGAATATCTAGGCATGATCATGTATATAGGCATCACGTCCGTGACAAGTAGATCGAAACGATTCTGCATCTACTACTATTACTCCACTCATCGACCACTATCCAGCATGCATCTAGAGTATTAAGTAAAAAACAGAGTAACGCCTTAAGCAAGATGACATGATGTAGAGAGATAAATTCATGCAATATGAAATAAACCCCATCTTGTTATCCTCGATGGCAACGATGCAATACGTGCCTTGCTGCCCCTTCTGTCACTGGGTAAGGACACCGCAAGATCGAACCCAAAGCTAAGCACTTCTCCCATGGCAAGAACTACCAATCTAGTTGGCCAAACCAAACGGATAATTCAAAGAGACTTGCAAAGATAACCAATCATACATAAAAGAATTCAGAGAAGATTCAAATATTATTCATAGATAGACTTGATCATAAACCCACAATTCATCGGTCTCAACAAACACACCGCAAAAAGAAGATTACATCAAATAGATCTCCACAAGAGAGGGGGAGAACTTTGTATTGAGATTCAAAGAGAGAGAAGAAGCCATCTAACTACTAACTATGGACCTGAAGGTTTGAGGTAAACTACTCACACTTCATCAGAGAGGCTATGATGATGTAGAAGCCCTCCGTGATGACGGCCCTCTTCCGGCGGAGCTTCGGAACAGGCCCCAAGATGGGATCTCATGGATACAGAAAGTTGTGGCGGTGGAATTAGGTTTTTGGCTCCTCTTCTGATCGTTTGGGGGTACATAGGTATATATAGGAGGAAGGAGTACACCGGAGGAGCACTGAGGGGCCCACGAGGTAGGGGGCGCGCCCTAGGGGTGGGGGGCGCCCCCCACCCTCATGACCGCCTATTTTGTTCCTTGGAGCAGGGTCCAAGTCTCCTGGATCACGTTCGGTGAGAAAATCACGTTCCCGAAGATTTTATTCCGTTTGGACTCCGTTTGATATTCCGTTTCTTCGAAACACTGAAATAGGCAAAAACAGCAATTCTGGGCTGGGCCTCCAGTTAATAGGTTAGTCCCAAAAATAATATAAAAGTGGAAAATAAAGCCCAATATAGTCCAAAATAGTAGATAATATAGCATGGAGCAATAAAAAATTATAGATATGTTGGAGACGTATCATAGCTCGTGTACGCCTCCTTGGCCGCGTACACGACATGAGCTTTGTTGAGTTTCCCCATCCAGGCTGAGTGCCAGGCATGCTTGTCCTTTTTGCATGAATCCTTCATGTCTCTATAGTAGGGGTCGATGATGGCCTCGGCGAGGTGAACCAGTGAGTCCTTCTCATGCTCCTTGCTGCCCTAGATCTTGTATTGGCCCTGTATGTCGACAAGATTCTGGCAGGCGATGCCCGAATTCTCGAGCGCCTTTACATCGTTGGTGATGTCCACCATAGCAAACATGTAGTGGGGGTTGTTGACAAACCTGGCGAAACGCTCGCAAGGCCTTGTGGCCAGGCAGTAGTGGTAGATGAGGACGTGGTGGTGCACACACATCTGGGTGACAACGACCTTGGGACGAGACCCGGCACGAGCGCGGGTGTACTCGTGGTCGAACCCGACCACCTTGTACTTCTCTGCGGCAAGCAAAAACTCCATGATGTGGATGGAGTGCTCCATCCAGACCGAGTCGTTGGTGTACACCACCGAGAGGTCCATGAACCTTCTGTGGGTGTCCACCACGACACGCATGGTGAACTGCTGCTCGTCGTCGGCAGCCGCTCGGAGCGCCATTGGAGCCGCACAGGATACCCTCTAAGAATTTCTCGTGGTGGGTGTTCTTCTTGCAATGGTGGGGCGCGATCGAAAGGTTGAAGAGACACAAGGGTTAAATGGCCGTTGTAATAAATGGGGGCCGGCTGGCCTGTAATCGCCACGTCTTGTCACGGCGTTCATAGCGGAGGATTCCAGTGCACACTTGACAACACCGCCCCGCACGCGTGGGCTCGAAGAGGCGCCAAATGTATCATCGGTGAGCCTATTCCTATGCTATCGCATTGTTTACGGCGCAAGCTTCCCGCCCAGCTTGTTTGGCCACGCGTCGGCTAGAAGAGGGACAAATCGTGGGCGTTTATTGGCAAAAGGCTTTGTAAAAATGAAGTGTGTGGAATGACTTCGATCATAAGTTTACCCATGGGCGATGAGGTCAAAGTTACACAGAAGGGTGATGATGGACACTCAAGTGCGATAAGTAATTCTGCGCTCTACAGTCCACGCGGTGGAAGAAACCAACTGTGTGCAATAATGTCGAAGATCGCAGTCAAGTTAGCTATATAGATCGTGTTCCGTGAGATCGACAAATTAAACTGATTCGAGAATGGTTAATAAAATCTAAGACCATTGCATATTAAGGTCAAAATAGTGTTAGAAATATACAAGTCTCATACAATGCCATTTCAATGATTGTACCACAAAATCTCGAAATGTTACAAGGTTCAAATTCCAGAGTTATATGGCTCAAATTCGAAGATTACAAGGTTCAAACTGACATTAGAAATGAAATTCAGCTCATCAGCTACAAACGCTCGCGCTGATCTGCTGAACATGGATATCAGAGAGGTTCGAACTAATATCACCGCTTCTAAGTCTGGTTTCGAAACCTCACAATTTTTGCAAAGGGGTCGGCCACTGAGAAGTCATGTATGGAGTTGACACGATGACTTCCGATTACTCTGTCATTTGAAGTTCCAAAATGAAATTCAGCATTTTGGGAGTGAGGGAGTCCTGGATTAGGGGGTGTTCGGATGGCCGGACTATACCTTCAGCCGGACTCCTGGACTATGAAGATACAAGATTGAAGACTTCGTCCCGTGTCCGGAAGGGACTTTCCTTGGCGTGGAAGGCAAGCTTGGCGATACGGATATGTAGATATCCTACCATTGTAACCGACTTTGTGTAACCCTAACCCTCTCCGGTGTCTATATAAACCGGAGGGTTTTAGTCCGTAGGACAACATACAGAACAACAATCATACCATAGGCTAGCTTCTAGGGTTTAGCCTCTCCGATCTCGTCGTAGATCTACTCTTGTACTACCCATATCATCAATATTAATCAAGCAGGACGTAGGGTTTTACCTCCATCAAGAGGGCCCGAACCTGGGTAAAACTTCGTGTCCCTTGCCTCCTATTACCATCCGGCCTAGACGCATAGTTCGGGACCCCCTACCCAAGATCTGCCGGTTTTGACACCGACAATCACCAATATCAATCTATGGAGTAATCTAGCAACAGGGGAAGGCGATATTCTGAAGACACTAAAGTCTCTCTCTTTATCAGGAGAGCCATGGCCAGACTACGGTCAGCAAGGTTGGGATACGGACGATGAAGAAATTCAAAGCCCACCCACCACCCACTTTGTAGCCACTGTCGATGATTTAACCGACATGCTCGACTTCGACTTCGAAGACATCGACGGTATGGACGCCGATGCAGGAGACGATGAAGAACCAGCGCCTATTGGGCCCTGGAAAGCCACCTCGTCATATGACATATACATGGTGGACACCCCAAAAGAAGGAGATGGCGATGGAACAGCGGAGGATGACCCCTCGAAGAAACAGCCTAAGCGCCGGCGTGAGCGGCACCGCTCAAAATCCCACCAAAGCAAATACGGTGATTCCAGCACGGGAGATAATAATACTCCGGAGAGTGCTGAAGAAAACCTCCTCCAGCAAGATTCAGCACAGGAGGATGGAGAAGCCAGCCCTCATGAGAGAGCGGCAGACAGAGAGGTCAAGGACGATAACTATATGCCTCCCTCCGAAGACGAGGCAAGCCTCGACGACGACGAATTCGTCGTGCCAGAGGATCCCGTCGAGCAAGAGCGTTTTCAACGCAGGCTTATGGCCACGACAAGAAGCCTCAAGAAAAAACAGCAACAGCTTAGAGCTGATCAAGATTTGCTAGTCGACAGATGGACTGAAGTCCTTGCGGCCGAAGAGCATAAACTTGAACGCCCCTCCAAGAGCTACCCAAAGCGCAGGTTGCTACCCCGATTAGAGGAGGAAGCACTTAAACCTACATCGCCAGCACTTGATATGGCCGACCGGTCACCTCGTGGCCATGACAGAGAGGCCTCTCGGCCCTCCACTCAAGCCGCACCCCGTACCAAGGCACGGGAAAATGCGCCAGACCTGTGAGATATGTTGGAGGACAAGGCAAGACAAACAAGATCGATCTACGGATCGCGTGGGCGCCCCACGACTCGAGACGGTAACCGTCACGCCGGACACAAATCCGGTAGGGCCAAACACAATAGACAAAGCTCATTGGAGCTACGTCGTGATATAGCCCAGTATAGAGGCGCCGCACACCCACTATGCTTCACAGACGAAGTAATGGATCATCAAATCCCCAAGGGTTTCAAACCCGTAAACATCGAATCATATGATGGCACAACAGATCCTGCGGTATGGATCGAGGATTATCTCTTTCATATCCACATGGCCCACGGTGATGATCTCCACGCCATCAAGTACCTCCCACTCAAGCTTAAAGGACTAGCTCGGCATTGGCTTAACAGCTTGCCAGCAGGATCAATCAGTTGTTGGGAGGACCTGGAAGCCGCATTCCTCGACAATTTCTAGGGCACTTATGTGCAACCACCAGACGCCGATGACCTAAGCCACGTAATTCAGCAGCCAGAGGAATCGGCCAGGCAATTCTGGACACGGTTCCTAACAAAGAAAAATCAAATAGTCGACTGTCCGGACGCAGAGGCCCTAGCAGCCTTCAAGCACAATATCCGTGACGAGTGGCTGGCCCGGCACCTTGGATAGGAAAAGCCGAAATCTATGGCAGCACTCACGACACTCATGACCCACTTTTGCGCGGGAGAAGACAGCTGGCTTGCTCGTAGCAACAATATGACCAAGAACCCTGGTAATTCGGACACCAGGGACAGTAGTGGCAGGTCGCGTCGCAACAAGCAGAAGCGCCGCATTAACGGCGACAATGCTGAGGATACGGCAGTTAATGCCGGATTCAGAGGCTCTAAATCCGGTCAACGGAAAAAGCCATTCAAAAGAAATCCTAGGGGCCCGTCCAGTTTGGACCGAATACTCGACCGCTTGTGCCAGATACATGGCACCCCTGAAAAGTCGGCCAATCACACCAACAAGGATTGTTGGGTGTTCAAGTAGGCAGGCAAGTTAAATGCCGAAAACAAAGACGAGGGGCTGCATAGTGATGACGACGAAGAGCCCCGGCCGCCGAACAACAGTGGACAGAAGGGTTTTCCCCCACAAGTGCGGACGGTGAACATGATATACGCAACCCACATCCCCAAGAGGGAGCGGAAGCGCGCGTTAAGGGACGTATACACGGTAGAGCCAGTCGCCCCAAAGTTCAACCCATGGTCCTCCTGCCCGATCACCTTTGATCGAAGGGACCATCCCACTAGCACCCGTCATGGTGGATTCGCCGCATTGGTTCTAGACCCAATTATTGACGGATTTCATCTCACTAGAGTCCTTATGGACGGCGGCAGCAGCCTGAACCTGCTTTACCAGGATACAGTGCAGAAAATGGGCATAGATCCCTCGAGGATTAAGCCCACCAAAACGACCTTTAAAGGCGTAATACCAGGTGTAGAGGCCAACTGTACAGGCTCAGTCACACTTGAAGTGGTCTTCGGATCTCCGGATAATTTCCGAAGCGAGGAGTTGATCTTCGACATAGTCCCATTCCGCAGTGGCTATCACGCACTGCTCGGGCGAACCGCATTCGCCAAGTTCAATGCGGTACCACACTACGCATACCTTAAGCTCAAGACGCCAGGCCCTCGAGGAGTAATTACGGTCAATGGAAACACCGAACATGATGTTTTACTCAAAAATTACATCCCTGGAACATTCATCCGCCATAAGGCAGGCACCCTTCAGAACATCCTTATAATAATTCTCGGGCTTGCGATGCTCCTTCCCCAGCGGTGGCCCGTCCTTCACAAGCTTCTCAGCATCCAGCTTGCCCCAGTGCACCTTAGCACGAGCAAGGGCCCACGGGCACCTTCAATGCAGACGGAGTGCTTGATGACTTCGAGCCTTGGACAAGCCCCCACCAGCCACCGCACCAGCCCGAAATAGCTCCCAGGCAGAGCCTCTCTAGGCCACAGCCGAACTATGAGGCCCTTCATGGCCTGTTCGGCCGCCTAATGGAGCTCGACCAGTTGCTTCAGCTGGTCGCTCAGGGGCACGGGGTGTCCGGCCTCAGCATACTGAGACCAGAACACCTTCTCTGTCAAGATGCCTTCCTCGGCTCGATAGAATGCGGCGGCATCGGACACGCTACGGGGAAGATCTGTGAATGCTCCTGGAGAGCTCCGGATTCGGGTAAGTAACAAGTAACTCATGTTTATGTGTTTACTTTGCATAAAGAATGCCTTACCCGCCGCTATATTTTTCACCTCATCCAACTCCTGGAGGGTCTTCTGGGATTCGGCCTTGGCAGACTTGGCATTTTCAATAGCCACCATGAGCTCGGACGCTCGCGTCTTTGAGTCAAGCTCCAAACTCTCATGTTTTTCCATGAGAGCCTGGAGCTCTTGTTGCACCTTGCCAACTTGGGCCTCATACTTCTCCCGCTCGGTGCGCTCCATGGTCGCCCTCTTCTCGGCCTCGACCAGCGCTTGCTTAAGGGTCGCCACCTCAGACGTGGCCCCTACAATAGCCACAATAATCCTGTCATTTTTTGCAATTGCACCTTTTTCTATATATATATATATATTTAAACAAGGTATTTCTTACCTTCCTTGTCCTCGAGCTGCTTCTTGGCACGTCCGAGCTCTTGCTCGGACTGCTCGAGGTTCTGATTTAGCGTGTCCACTTCCGCAGTCAGTACGGCGGACGCCAGCAGAGAAGCCTGCATACGCATATTGACTCCTTTTTGTTAGACTCCTGCAAATTTTATTTGATCCTCTATTCGGCTTTTCTTCCCGAACGCCAAACAGAGCATCAGGGGCTACTGTTTATGCGGTAATATTATTTACACATTCTTTACTTACCTCAAAGCCTGTTAAAAGGCTAGCACAAGCTTCAGTCAGTCCGCTCTTGGAGGACTGAACCTTCTGGACCACCGCACTCATAATGGTGCGGTGCTCCTCGTCGATGGAGGCGCCTTTGAGCACCTCCAACAGATTGTCCGGCGCCTCCGGTTGGATGGGGGTCACCAGCACGGTGGGCTTGCTCCTCTTGGAAGGAGGTCACCCGCCGGACTCTAGAACCTTTGAAGGTTCCGGAGCGGTGTCCGGCCTAGAGCCAGACTTGGAGCCCTGGGGGGTTTTATCCCCTTTACTCCTGGAGTCCGGGAGGTCGCCTTGCGGCGCCTCTAGGACCACCTCCTCCTGGCTTGGAACCTGTTGGGACAACACTTCGGCGTCGTCCGTAGGGCGGGGGGAGGTAGCCGGCGGAAGCGAATTCACATCTGACGAGTCCAGTAAACCGCTCGACGATGCGTCGAGCCGGTCTTTGGGCGGGCTGCATAATCATATTCGACATAAGGGAAAGCTATGCAATAAAAGAATACTATGAATTACTCTGGTATCTGGATACTTACGATTCCGCCAGGGGCTTGGCCCTGAGCGGCCACTCCTCTCCGCCATCGTCGGCGTTGGTGGAGTAGTCCAGAGGAAGGGTTTTCCCCTTCTTGGACCTTTCGGCCTCCCCAGTAAGGGTGGCCTTCCTTTTCCTATCTCCCCCCGCTGGAGGGGGAGAGGTCTCTTCTTCCTCCTCCTCGTCTTCACAGGAGGAATGCGCCTTGGAGCCGTCGGATGATGAACCCGACACGTCCTGGTGCCGGGAACTTGTTCAAGTCCCGGTGGCCTTCTTCTCCGGCACCACATAGGGTGCCGGAACCAGCAGCTTCGCCAAGCGGGCATCGGCTGGGTCTTCGGGCAAAGGAGCCGGACAGTCGATCTGTCCGGACTTCGCCTACCAATCCTGTCAAAGGTAAGGGAGCTTAGATCCCGCATAGAGTTAAACTATGAAAAACTAATACCCTGTAAAAGGTACAAACAACTTACCGCGCTAGCGT